>NW_028167190.1:0-123227 GCF_963513975.1 Fringilla coelebs | reverse complement strand
CTCCGGAGCGGGGGCTTGTGCCGAAAGAGGCCGGGAACAGGCGCTTACCTTCGGACAGCTCCGGATGCCCGTCTAATGCGTCTCTTGTCGCCTACACGGCAGGGAAAAGCTTTTCCACTCTGTCTAGGAAGGAGAAAGTGTGCCAGCACAGCAAATGCCTCCCGGACTTTCCCTGCAATTCAGCAAGTGCTTTGCAGCTTGAAATTGGAAGGAAAGCCTCAGATTTAGCAGCCAGAGCTTCAGGAGGAGCAGCAGCGAGCACAGCATCGCTTTTGCAGCAGCTCCTTCCATGTGCATGTTTTTGGGAGTGGAAAGGCTTGCAGAGTGTTCAAGTAGCTTTTTCTCTCCGCTGGAAAGCTGCACGCTCAGTGCCAGTGTTCTGCAGCTTCTTTCTTCACGTTTCAGCAGCTAGCACGCTCTCCGTGTGCAGGAGAAGCGGCTGAGGCTTCCTTGCCGGAGAAGCGGCACCTTCGCCGGCAGAGAGCATCCTGCCGGCCGCGGTGCGCTCCGGAGCGGGGGCTTGTGCCGAAAGAGGCCGGGAACAGGCGCTTACCTTCGGACAGCTCCGGATGCCCGTCTAATGCGTCTCCTGTCGCCTACACGGCAGGGAAAAGCTTTTCCACTCTGTCTAGGAAGGAGAAAGTGTGCCAGCACAGCAAATGCCTCCCGGACTTTCCCTGCAATTCAGCAAGTGCTTTGCAGCTTGAAATTGGAAGGAAAGCCTCAGATTTAGCAGCCAGAGCTTCAGGAGGAGCAGTAGCGAGCACAGCATCGCTTTTGCAGCAGCTCCTTCCATGTGCATGTTTTTGGGAGTGGAAAGGCTTGCAGAGTGTTCAAGTAGCTTTTTCTCTCCGCTGGAAAGCTGCACGCTCAGTGCCAGTGTTCTGCAGCTTCTTTCTTCACGTTTCAGCAGCTAGCACGCTCTCCGTGTGCAGGAGAAGCGGCTGAGGCTTCCTTGCCGGAGAAGCGGCACCTTCGCCGGCAGAGAGCATCCTGCCGGCCGCGGTGCGCTCCGGAGCGGGGGCTTGTGCCGAAAGAGGCCGGCAACAGGCGCTTACCTTCGGACAGCTCCGGATGCCCGTCTAATGCGTCTCTTGTCGCCTACACGGCAGGGAAAAGCTTTTCCACTCTGTCTAGGAAGGAGAAAGTGTGCCAGCACAGCAAATGCCTCCCGGACTTTCCCTGCAATTCAGCAAGTGCTTTGCAGCTTGAAATTGGAAGGAAAGCCTCAGATTTAGCAGCCAGAGCTTCAGGAGGAGCAGCAGCGAGCACAGCATCGCTTTTGCAGCAGCTCCTTCCATGTGCATGTTTTTGGGAGTGGAAAGGCTTGCAGAGTGTTCAAGTAGCTTTTTCTCTCCGCTGGAAAGCTGCACGCTCAGTGCCAGTCTTCTGCAGCTTCTTTCTTCACGTTTCAGCAGCTAGCACGCTCTCCGTGTGCAGGAGAAGCGGCTGAGGCTTCCTTGCCGGAGAAGCGGCACCTTCGCCGGCAGAGAGCATCCTGCCGGCCGCGGTGCGCTCCGGAGCGGGGGCTTGTGCCGAAAGAGGCCGGCAACAGGCGCTTACCTTCGGACAGCTCCGGATGCCCGTCTAATGCGTCTCCTGTCGCCTACACGGCAGGGAAAAGCTTTTCCACTCTGTCTAGGAAGGAGAAAGTGTGCCAGCACAGCAAATGCCTCCCGGACTTTCCCTGCAATTCAGCAAGTGCTTTGCAGCTTGAAATTGGAAGGAAAGCCTCAGATTTAGCAGCCAGAGCTTCAGGAGGAGCAGTAGCGAGCACAGCATCGCTTTTGCAGCAGCTCCTTCCATGTGCATGTTTTTGGGAGTGGAAAGGCTTGCAGAGTGTTCAAGTAGCTTTTTCTCTCCGCTGGAAAGCTGCACGCTCAGTGCCAGTGTTCTGCAGCTTCTTTCTTCACGTTTCAGCAGCTAGCACGCTCTCCGTGTGCAGGAGAAGCGGCTGAGGCTTCCTTGCCGGAGAAGCGGCACCTTCGCCGGCAGAGAGCATCCTGCCGGCCGCGGTGCGCTCCGGAGCGGGGGCTTGTGCCGAAAGAGGCCGGCAACAGGCGCTTACCTTCGGACAGCTCCGGATGCCCGTCTAATGCGTCTCTTGTCGCCTACACGGCAGGGAAAAGCTTTTCCACTCTGTCTAGGAAGGAGAAAGTGTGCCAGCACAGCAAATGCCTCCCGGACTTTCCCTGCAATTCAGCAAGTGCTTTGCAGCTTGAAATTGGAAGGAAAGCCTCAGATTTAGCAGCCAGAGCTTCAGGAGGAGCAGCAGCGAGCACAGCATCGCTTTTGCAGCAGCTCCTTCCATGTGCATGTTTTTGGGAGTGGAAAGGCTTGCAGAGTGTTCAAGTAGCTTTTTCTCTCCGCTGGAAAGCTGCACGCTCAGTGCCAGTCTTCTGCAGCTTCTTTCTTCACGATTCAGCAGCTAGCACGCTCTCCGTGTGCAGGAGAAGCGGCTGAGGCTTCCTTGCCGGAGAAGCGGCACCTTCGCCGGCAGAGAGCATCCTGCCGGCCGCGGTGCGCTCCGGAGCGGGGGCTTGTGCCGAAAGAGGCCGGCAACAGGCGCTTACCTTCGGACAGCTCCGGATGCCCGTCTAATGCGTCTCCTGTCGCCTACACGGCAGGGAAAAGCTTTTCCACTCTGTCTAGGAAGGAGAAAGTGTGCCAGCACAGCAAATGCCTCCCGGACTTTCCCTGCAATTCAGCAAGTGCTTTGCAGCTTGAAATTGGAAGGAAAGCCTCAGATTTAGCAGCCAGAGCTTCAGGAGGAGCAGCAGCGAGCACAGCATCGCTTTTGCAGCAGCTCCTTCCATGTGCATGTTTTTGGGAGTGGAAAGGCTTGCAGAGTGTTCAAGTAGCTTTTTCTCTCCGCTGGAAAGCTGCACGCTCAGTGCCAGTGTTCTGCAGCTTCTTTCTTCACGTTTCAGCAGCTAGCACGCTCTCCGTGTGCAGGAGAAGCGGCTGAGGCTTCCTTGCCGGAGAAGCGGCACCTTCGCCGGCAGAGAGCATCCTGCCGGCCGCGGTGCGCTCCGGAGCGGGGGCTTGTGCCGAAAGAGGCCGGCAACAGGCGCTTACCTTCGGACAGCTCCGGATGCCCGTCTAATGCGTCTCCTGTCGCCTACACGGCAGGGAAAAGCTTTTCCACTCTGTCTAGGAAGGAGAAAGTGTGCCAGCACAGCAAATGCCTCCCGGACTTTCCCTGCAATTCAGCAAGTGCTTTGCAGCTTGAAATTGGAAGGAAAGCCTCAGATTTAGCAGCCAGAGCTTCAGGAGGAGCAGCAGCGAGCACAGCATCGCTTTTGCAGCAGCTCCTTCCATGTGCATGTTTTTGGGAGTGGAAAGGCTTGCAGAGTGTTCAAGTAGCTTTTTCTCTCCGCTGGAAAGCTGCACGCTCAGTGCCAGTCTTCTGCAGCTTCTTTCTTCACGTTTCAGCAGCTAGCACGCTCTCCGTGTGCAGGAGAAGCGGCTGAGGCTTCCTTGCCGGAGAAGCGGCGCCTTCGCCGGCAGAGAGCATCCTGCCGGCCGCGGTGCGCTCCGGAGCGGGGGCTTGTGCCGAAAGAGGCCGGCAACAGGCGCTTACCTTCGGACAGCTCCGGATGCCCGTCTAATGCGTCTCCTGTCGCCTACACGGCAGGGAAAAGCTTTTCCACTCTGTCTAGGAAGGAGAAAGTGTGCCAGCACAGCAAATGCCTCCCGGACTTTCCCTGCAATTCAGCAAGTGCTTTGCAGCTTGAAATTGGAAGGAAAGCCTCAGATTTAGCAGCCAGAGCTTCAGGAGGAGCAGCAGCGAGCACAGCATCGCTTTTGCAGCAGCTCCTTCCATGTGCATGTTTTTGGGAGTGGAAAGGCTTGCAGAGTGTTCAAGTAGCTTTTTCTCTCCGCTGGAAAGCTGCACGCTCAGTGCCAGTCTTCTGCAGCTTCTTTCTTCACGATTCAGCAGCTAGCACGCTCTCCGTGTGCAGGAGAAGCGGCTGAGGCTTCCTTGCCGGAGAAGCGGCACCTTCGCCGGCAGAGAGCATCCTGCCGGCCGCGGTGCGCTCCGGAGCGGGGGCTTGTGCCGAAAGAGGCCGGCAACAGGCGCTTACCTTCGGACAGCTCCGGATGCCCGTCTAATGCGTCTCCTGTCGCCTACACGGCAGGGAAAAGCTTTTCCACTCTGTCTAGGAAGGAGAAAGTGTGCCAGCACAGCAAATGCCTCCCGGACTTTCCCTGCAATTCAGCAAGTGCTTTGCAGCTTGAAATTGGAAGGAAAGCCTCAGATTTAGCAGCCAGAGCTTCAGGAGGAGCAGCAGCGAGCACAGCATCGCTTTTGCAGCAGCTCCTTCCATGTGCATGTTTTTGGGAGTGGAAAGGCTTGCAGAGTGTTCAAGTAGCTTTTTCTCTCCGCTGGAAAGCTGCACGCTCAGTGCCAGTCTTCTGCAGCTTCTTTCTTCACGTTTCAGCAGCTAGCACGCTCTCCGTGTGCAGGAGAAGCGGCTGAGGCTTCCTTGCCGGAGAAGCGGCACCTTCGCCGGCAGAGAGCATCCTGCCGGCCGCGGTGCGCTCCGGAGCGGGGGCTTGTGCCGAAAGAGGCCGGCAACAGGCGCTTACCTTCGGACAGCTCCGGATGCCCGTCTAATGCGTCTCCTGTCGCCTACACGGCAGGGAAAAGCTTTTCCACTCTGTCTAGGAAGGAGAAAGTGTGCCAGCACAGCAAATGCCTCCCGGACTTTCCCTGCAATTCAGCAAGTGCTTTGCAGCTTGAAATTGGAAGGAAAGCCTCAGATTTAGCAGCCAGAGCTTCAGGAGGAGCAGCAGCGAGCACAGCATCGCTTTTGCAGCAGCTCCTTCCATGTGCATGTTTTTGGGAGTGGAAAGGCTTGCAGAGTGTTCAAGTAGCTTTTTCTCTCCGCTGGAAAGCTGCACGCTCAGTGCCAGTCTTCTGCAGCTTCTTTCTTCACGTTTCAGCAGCTAGCACGCTCTCCGTGTGCAGGAGAAGCGGCTGAGGCTTCCTTGCCGGAGAAGCGGCGCCTTCGCCGGCAGAGAGCATCCTGCCGGCCGCGGTGCGCTCCGGAGCGGGGGCTTGTGCCGAAAGAGGCCGGCAACAGGCGCTTACCTTCGGACAGCTCCGGATGCCCGTCTAATGCGTCTCCTGTCGCCTACACGGCAGGGAAAAGCTTTTCCACTCTGTCTAGGAAGGAGAAAGTGTGCCAGCACAGCAAATGCCTCCCGGACTTTCCCTGCAATTCAGCAAGTGCTTTGCAGCTTGAAATTGGAAGGAAAGCCTCAGATTTAGCAGCCAGAGCTTCAGGAGGAGCAGCAGCGAGCACAGCATCGCTTTTGCAGCAGCTCCTTCCATGTGCATGTTTTTGGGAGTGGAAAGGCTTGCAGAGTGTTCAAGTAGCTTTTTCTCTCCGCTGGAAAGCTGCACGCTCAGTGCCAGTCTTCTGCAGCTTCTTTCTTCACGTTTCAGCAGCTAGCACGCTCTCCGTGTGCAGGAGAAGCGGCTGAGGCTTCCTTGCCGGAGAAGCGGCACCTTCGCCGGCAGAGAGCATCCTGCCGGCCGCGGTGCGCTCCGGAGCGGGGGCTTGTGCCGAAAGAGGCCGGCAACAGGCGCTTACCTTCGGACAGCTCCGGATGCCCGTCTAATGCGTCTCCTGTCGCCTACACGGCAGGGAAAAGCTTTTCCACTCTGTCTAGGAAGGAGAAAGTGTGCCAGCACAGCAAATGCCTCCCGGACTTTCCCTGCAATTCAGCAAGTGCTTTGCAGCTTGAAATTGGAAGGAAAGCCTCAGATTTAGCAGCCAGAGCTTCAGGAGGAGCAGCAGCGAGCACAGCATCGCTTTTGCAGCAGCTCCTTCCATGTGCATGTTTTTGGGAGTGGAAAGGCTTGCAGAGTGTTCAAGTAGCTTTTTCTCTCCGCTGGAAAGCTGCACGCTCAGTGCCAGTGTTCTGCAGCTTCTTTCTTCACGTTTCAGCAGCTAGCACGCTCTCCGTGTGCAGGAGAAGCGGCTGAGGCTTCCTTGCCGGAGAAGCGGCACCTTCGCCGGCAGAGAGCATCCTGCCGGCCGCGGTGCGCTCCGGAGCGGGGGCTTGTGCCGAAAGAGGCCGGCAACAGGCGCTTACCTTCGGACAGCTCCGGATGCCCGTCTAATGCGTCTCCTGTCGCCTACACGGCAGGGAAAAGCTTTTCCACTCTGTCTAGGAAGGAGAAAGTGTGCCAGCACAGCAAATGCCTCCCGGACTTTCCCTGCAATTCAGCAAGTGCTTTGCAGCTTGAAATTGGAAGGAAAGCCTCAGATTTAGCAGCCAGAGCTTCAGGAGGAGCAGCAGCGAGCACAGCATCGCTTTTGCAGCAGCTCCTTCCATGTGCATGTTTTTGGGAGTGGAAAGGCTTGCAGAGTGTTCAAGTAGCTTTTTCTCTCCGCTGGAAAGCTGCACGCTCAGTGCCAGTGTTCTGCAGCTTCTTTCTTCACGTTTCAGCAGCTAGCACGCTCTCCGTGTGCAGGAGAAGCGGCTGAGGCTTCCTTGCCGGAGAAGCGGCACCTTCGCCGGCAGAGAGCATCCTGCCGGCCGCGGTGCGCTCCGGAGCGGGGGCTTGTGCCGAAAGAGGCCGGCAACAGGCGCTTACCTTCGGACAGCTCCGGATGCCCGTCTAATGCGTCTCCTGTCGCCTACACGGCAGGGAAAAGCTTTTCCACTCTGTCTAGGAAGGAGAAAGTGTGCCAGCACAGCAAATGCCTCCCGGACTTTCCCTGCAATTCAGCAAGTGCTTTGCAGCTTGAAATTGGAAGGAAAGCCTCAGATTTAGCAGCCAGAGCTTCAGGAGGAGCAGCAGCGAGCACAGCATCGCTTTTGCAGCAGCTCCTTCCATGTGCATGTTTTTGGGAGTGGAAAGGCTTGCAGAGTGTTCAAGTAGCTTTTTCTCTCCGCTGGAAAGCTGCACGCTCAGTGCCAGTCTTCTGCAGCTTCTTTCTTCACGTTTCAGCAGCTAGCACGCTCTCCGTGTGCAGGAGAAGCGGCTGAGGCTTCCTTGCCGGAGAAGCGGCGCCTTCGCCGGCAGAGAGCATCCTGCCGGCCGCGGTGCGCTCCGGAGCGGGGGCTTGTGCCGAAAGAGGCCGGCAACAGGCGCTTACCTTCGGACAGCTCCGGATGCCCGTCTAATGCGTCTCCTGTCGCCTACACGGCAGGGAAAAGCTTTTCCACTCTGTCTAGGAAGGAGAAAGTGTGCCAGCACAGCAAATGCCTCCCGGACTTTCCCTGCAATTCAGCAAGTGCTTTGCAGCTTGAAATTGGAAGGAAAGCCTCAGATTTAGCAGCCAGAGCTTCAGGAGGAGCAGCAGCGAGCACAGCATCGCTTTTGCAGCAGCTCCTTCCATGTGCATGTTTTTGGGAGTGGAAAGGCTTGCAGAGTGTTCAAGTAGCTTTTTCTCTCCGCTGGAAAGCTGCACGCTCAGTGCCAGTGTTCTGCAGCTTCTTTCTTCACGTTTCAGCAGCTAGCACGCTCTCCGTGTGCAGGAGAAGCGGCTGAGGCTTCCTTGCCGGAGAAGCGGCACCTTCGCCGGCAGAGAGCATCCTGCCGGCCGCGGTGCGCTCCGGAGCGGGGGCTTGTGCCGAAAGAGGCCGGGAACAGGCGCTTACCTTCGGACAGCTCCGGATGCCCGTCTAATGCGTCTCCTGTCGCCTACACGGCAGGGAAAAGCTTTTCCACTCTGTCTAGGAAGGAGAAAGTGTGCCAGCACAGCAAATGCCTCCCGGACTTTCCCTGCAATTCAGCAAGTGCTTTGCAGCTTGAAATTGCAGGGAAAGCCTCCGATTTAGCAGCCAGAGCTTCAGGAGGAGCAGTAGCGAGCACAGCATCGCTTTTGCAGCAGCTCCTTCCATGTGCATGTTTTTGGGAGTGGAAAGGCTTGCAGAGTGTTCAAGTAGCTTTTTCTCTCCGCTGGAAAGCTGCACGCTCAGTGCCAGTCTTCTGCAGCTTCTTTCTTCACGTTTCAGCAGCTAGCACGCTCTCCGTGTGCAGGAGAAGCGGCTGAGGCTTCCTTGCCGGAGAAGCGGCACCTTCGCCGGCAGAGAGCATCCTGCCGGCCGCGGTGCGCTCCGGAGCGGGGGCTTGTGCCGAAAGAGGCCGGCAACAGGCGCTTACCTTCGGACAGCTCCGGATGCCCGTCTAATGCGTCTCCTGTCGCCTACACGGCAGGGAAAAGCTTTTCCACTCTGTCTAGGAAGGAGAAAGTGTGCCAGCACAGCAAATGCCTCCCGGACTTTCCCTGCAATTCAGCAAGTGCT
Organism: Fringilla coelebs; assembly: GCF_963513975.1. NCBI lineage: Eukaryota > Metazoa > Chordata > Aves > Passeriformes > Fringillidae > Fringilla > Fringilla coelebs. Next base: position 114,956 of record NW_028167190.1, on the reverse strand, counting down.
TTGCAGCTTGAAATTGGAAGGAAAGCCTCAGATTTAGCAGCCAGAGCTTCAGGAGGAGCAGCAGCGAGCACAGCATCGCTTTTGCAGCAGCTCCTTCCATGTGCATGTTTTTGGGAGTGGAAAGGCTTGCAGAGTGTTCAAGTAGCTTTTTCTCTCCGCTGGAAAGCTGCACGCTCAGTGCCAGTCTTCTGCAGCTTCTTTCTTCACGTTTCAGCAGCTAGCACGCTCTCCGTGTGCAGGAGAAGCGGCTGAGGCTTCCTTGCCGGAGAAGCGGCACCTTCGCCGGCAGAGAGCATCCTGCCGGCCGCGGTGCGCTCCGGAGCGGGGGCTTGTGCCGAAAGAGGCCGGCAACAGGCGCTTACCTTCGGACAGCTCCGGATGCCCGTCTAATGCGTCTCCTGTCGCCTACACGGCAGGGAAAAGCTTTTCCACTCTGTCTAGGAAGGAGAAAGTGTGCCAGCACAGCAAATGCCTCCCGGACTTTCCCTGCAATTCAGCAAGTGCTTTGCAGCTTGAAATTGGAAGGAAAGCCTCAGATTTAGCAGCCAGAGCTTCAGGAGGAGCAGCAGCGAGCACAGCATCGCTTTTGCAGCAGCTCCTTCCATGTGCATGTTTTTGGGAGTGGAAAGGCTTGCAGAGTGTTCAAGTAGCTTTTTCTCTCCGCTGGAAAGCTGCACGCTCAGTGCCAGTGTTCTGCAGCTTCTTTCTTCACGTTTCAGCAGCTAGCACGCTCTCCGTGTGCAGGAGAAGCGGCTGAGGCTTCCTTGCCGGAGAAGCGGCACCTTCGCCGGCAGAGAGCATCCTGCCGGCCGCGGTGCGCTCCGGAGCGGGGGCTTGTGCCGAAAGAGGCCGGCAACAGGCGCTTACCTTCGGACAGCTCCGGATGCCCGTCTAATGCGTCTCTTGTCGCCTACACGGCAGGGAAAAGCTTTTCCACTCTGTCTAGGAAGGAGAAAGTGTGCCAGCACAGCAAATGCCTCCCGGACTTTCCCTGCAATTCAGCAAGTGCTTTGCAGCTTGAAATTGGAAGGAAAGCCTCCGATTTAGCAGCCAGAGCTTCAGGAGGAGCAGCAGCGAGCACAGCATCGCTTTTGCAGCAGCTCCTTCCATGTGCATGTTTTTGGGAGTGGAAAGGCTTGCAGAGTGTTCAAGTAGCTTTTTCTCTCCGCTGGAAAGCTGCACGCTCAGTGCCAGTCTTCTGCAGCTTCTTTCTTCACGTTTCAGCAGCTAGCACGCTCTCCGTGTGCAGGAGAAGCGGCTGAGGCTTCCTTGCCGGAGAAGCGGCACCTTCGCCGGCAGAGAGCATCCTGCCGGCCGCGGTGCGCTCCGGAGCGGGGGCTTGTGCCGAAAGAGGCCGGCAACAGGCGCTTACCTTCGGACAGCTCCGGATGCCCGTCTAATGCGTCTCCTGTCGCCTACACGGCAGGGAAAAGCTTTTCCACTCTGTCTAGGAAGGAGAAAGTGTGCCAGCACAGCAAATGCCTCCCGGACTTTCCCTGCAATTCAGCAAGTGCTTTGCAGCTTGAAATTGGAAGGAAAGCCTCCGATTTAGCAGCCAGAGCTTCAGGAGGAGCAGCAGCGAGCACAGCATCGCTTTTGCAGCAGCTCCTTCCATGTGCATGTTTTTGGGAGTGGAAAGGCTTGCAGAGTGTTCAAGTAGCTTTTTCTCTCCGCTGGAAAGCTGCACGCTCAGTGCCAGTCTTCTGCAGCTTCTTTCTTCACGTTTCAGCAGCTAGCACGCTCTCCGTGTGCAGGAGAAGCGGCTGAGGCTTCCTTGCCGGAGAAGCGGCACCTTCGCCGGCAGAGAGCATCCTGCCGGCCGCGGTGCGCTCCGGAGCGGGGGCTTGTGCCGAAAGAGGCCGGCAACAGGCGCTTACCTTCGGACAGCTCCGGATGCCCGTCTAATGCGTCTCCTGTCGCCTACACGGCAGGGAAAAGCTTTTCCACTCTGTCTAGGAAGGAGAAAGTGTGCCAGCACAGCAAATGCCTCCCGGACTTTCCCTGCAATTCAGCAAGTGCTTTGCAGCTTGAAATTGGAAGGAAAGCCTCAGATTTAGCAGCCAGAGCTTCAGGAGGAGCAGCAGCGAGCACAGCATCGCTTTTGCAGCAGCTCCTTCCATGTGCATGTTTTTGGGAGTGGAAAGGCTTGCAGAGTGTTCAAGTAGCTTTTTCTCTCCGCTGGAAAGCTGCACGCTCAGTGCCAGTCTTCTGCAGCTTCTTTCTTCACGTTTCAGCAGCTAGCACGCTCTCCGTGTGCAGGAGAAGCGGCTGAGGCTTCCTTGCCGGAGAAGCGGCACCTTCGCCGGCAGAGAGCATCCTGCCGGCCGCGGTGCGCTCCGGAGCGGGGGCTTGTGCCGAAAGAGGCCGGCAACAGGCGCTTACCTTCGGACAGCTCCGGATGCCCGTCTAATGCGTCTCCTGTCGCCTACACGGCAGGGAAAAGCTTTTCCACTCTGTCTAGGAAGGAGAAAGTGTGCCAGCACAGCAAATGCCTCCCGGACTTTCCCTGCAATTCAGCAAGTGCTTTGCAGCTTGAAATTGGAAGGAAAGCCTCAGATTTAGCAGCCAGAGCTTCAGGAGGAGCAGCAGCGAGCACAGCATCGCTTTTGCAGCAGCTCCTTCCATGTGCATGTTTTTGGGAGTGGAAAGGCTTGCAGAGTGTTCAAGTAGCTTTTTCTCTCCGCTGGAAAGCTGCACGCTCAGTGCCAGTGTTCTGCAGCTTCTTTCTTCACGTTTCAGCAGCTAGCACGCTCTCCGTGTGCAGGAGAAGCGGCTGAGGCTTCCTTGCCGGAGAAGCGGCACCTTCGCCGGCAGAGAGCATCCTGCCGGCCGCGGTGCGCTCCGGAGCGGGGGCTTGTGCCGAAAGAGGCCGGCAACAGGCGCTTACCTTCGGACAGCTCCGGATGCCCGTCTAATGCGTCTCTTGTCGCCTACACGGCAGGGAAAAGCTTTTCCACTCTGTCTAGGAAGGAGAAAGTGTGCCAGCACAGCAAATGCCTCCCGGACTTTCCCTGCAATTCAGCAAGTGCTTTGCAGCTTGAAATTGGAAGGAAAGCCTCAGATTTAGCAGCCAGAGCTTCAGGAGGAGCAGCAGCGAGCACAGCATCGCTTTTGCAGCAGCTCCTTCCATGTGCATGTTTTTGGGAGTGGAAAGGCTTGCAGAGTGTTCAAGTAGCTTTTTCTCTCCGCTGGAAAGCTGCACGCTCAGTGCCAGTCTTCTGCAGCTTCTTTCTTCACGTTTCAGCAGCTAGCACGCTCTCCGTGTGCAGGAGAAGCGGCTGAGGCTTCCTTGCCGGAGAAGCGGCACCTTCGCCGGCAGAGAGCATCCTGCCGGCCGCGGTGCGCTCCGGAGCGGGGGCTTGTGCCGAAAGAGGCCGGCAACAGGCGCTTACCTTCGGACAGCTCCGGATGCCCGTCTAATGCGTCTCCTGTCGCCTACACGGCAGGGAAAAGCTTTTCCACTCTGTCTAGGAAGGAGAAAGTGTGCCAGCACAGCAAATGCCTCCCGGACTTTCCCTGCAATTCAGCAAGTGCTTTGCAGCTTGAAATTGGAAGGAAAGCCTCAGATTTAGCAGCCAGAGCTTCAGGAGGAGCAGCAGCGAGCACAGCATCGCTTTTGCAGCAGCTCCTTCCATGTGCATGTTTTTGGGAGTGGAAAGGCTTGCAGAGTGTTCAAGTAGCTTTTTCTCTCCGCTGGAAAGCTGCACGCTCAGTGCCAGTCTTCTGCAGCTTCTTTCTTCACGTTTCAGCAGCTAGCACGCTCTCCGTGTGCAGGAGAAGCGGCTGAGGCTTCCTTGCCGGAGAAGCGGCACCTTCGCCGGCAGAGAGCATCCTGCCGGCCGCGGTGCGCTCCGGAGCGGGGGCTTGTGCCGAAAGAGGCCGGCAACAGGCGCTTACCTTCGGACAGCTCCGGATGCCCGTCTAATGCGTCTCCTGTCGCCTACACGGCAGGGAAAAGCTTTTCCACTCTGTCTAGGAAGGAGAAAGTGTGCCAGCACAGCAAATGCCTCCCGGACTTTCCCTGCAATTCAGCAAGTGCTTTGCAGCTTGAAATTGGAAGGAAAGCCTCCGATTTAGCAGCCAGAGCTTCAGGAGGAGCAGCAGCGAGCACAGCATCGCTTTTGCAGCAGCTCCTTCCATGTGCATGTTTTTGGGAGTGGAAAGGCTTGCAGAGTGTTCAAGTAGCTTTTTCTCTCCGCTGGAAAGCTGCACGCTCAGTGCCAGTCTTCTGCAGCTTCTTTCTTCACGTTTCAGCAGCTAGCACGCTCTCCGTGTGCAGGAGAAGCGGCTGAGGCTTCCTTGCCGGAGAAGCGGCACCTTCGCCGGCAGAGAGCATCCTGCCGGCCGCGGTGCGCTCCGGAGCGGGGGCTTGTGCCGAAAGAGGCCGGCAACAGGCGCTTACCTTCGGACAGCTCCGGATGCCCGTCTAATGCGTCTCCTGTCGCCTACACGGCAGGGAAAAGCTTTTCCACTCTGTCTAGGAAGGAGAAAGTGTGCCAGCACAGCAAATGCCTCCCGGACTTTCCCTGCAATTCAGCAAGTGCTTTGCAGCTTGAAATTGGAAGGAAAGCCTCCGATTTAGCAGCCAGAGCTTCAGGAGGAGCAGCAGCGAGCACAGCATCGCTTTTGCAGCAGCTCCTTCCATGTGCATGTTTTTGGGAGTGGAAAGGCTTGCAGAGTGTTCAAGTAGCTTTTTCTCTCCGCTGGAAAGCTGCACGCTCAGTGCCAGTCTTCTGCAGCTTCTTTCTTCACGTTTCAGCAGCTAGCACGCTCTCCGTGTGCAGGAGAAGCGGCTGAGGCTTCCTTGCCGGAGAAGCGGCACCTTCGCCGGCAGAGAGCATCCTGCCGGCCGCGGTGCGCTCCGGAGCGGGGGCTTGTGCCGAAAGAGGCCGGCAACAGGCGCTTACCTTCGGACAGCTCCGGATGCCCGTCTAATGCGTCTCCTGTCGCCTACACGGCAGGGAAAAGCTTTTCCACTCTGTCTAGGAAGGAGAAAGTGTGCCAGCACAGCAAATGCCTCCCGGACTTTCCCTGCAATTCAGCAAGTGCTTTGCAGCTTGAAATTGGAAGGAAAGCCTCAGATTTAGCAGCCAGAGCTTCAGGAGGAGCAGCAGCGAGCACAGCATCGCTTTTGCAGCAGCTCCTTCCATGTGCATGTTTTTGGGAGTGGAAAGGCTTGCAGAGTGTTCAAGTAGCTTTTTCTCTCCGCTGGAAAGCTGCACGCTCAGTGCCAGTCTTCTGCAGCTTCTTTCTTCACGTTTCAGCAGCTAGCACGCTCTCCGTGTGCAGGAGAAGCGGCTGAGGCTTCCTTGCCGGAGAAGCGGCACCTTCGCCGGCAGAGAGCATCCTGCCGGCCGCGGTGCGCTCCGGAGCGGGGGCTTGTGCCGAAAGAGGCCGGCAACAGGCGCTTACCTTCGGACAGCTCCGGATGCCCGTCTAATGCGTCTCCTGTCGCCTACACGGCAGGGAAAAGCTTTTCCACTCTGTCTAGGAAGGAGAAAGTGTGCCAGCACAGCAAATGCCTCCCGGACTTTCCCTGCAATTCAGCAAGTGCTTTGCAGCTTGAAATTGGAAGGAAAGCCTCAGATTTAGCAGCCAGAGCTTCAGGAGGAGCAGCAGCGAGCACAGCATCGCTTTTGCAGCAGCTCCTTCCATGTGCATGTTTTTGGGAGTGGAAAGGCTTGCAGAGTGTTCAAGTAGCTTTTTCTCTCCGCTGGAAAGCTGCACGCTCAGTGCCAGTCTTCTGCAGCTTCTTTCTTCACGTTTCAGCAGCTAGCACGCTCTCCGTGTGCAGGAGAAGCGGCTGAGGCTTCCTTGCCGGAGAAGCGGCACCTTCGCCGGCAGAGAGCATCCTGCCGGCCGCGGTGCGCTCCGGAGCGGGGGCTTGTGCCGAAAGAGGCCGGCAACAGGCGCTTACCTTCGGACAGCTCCAGATGCCCGTCTAATGCGTCTCCTGTCGCCTACACGGCAGGGAAAAGCTTTTCCACTCTGTCTAGGAAGGAGAAAGTGTGCCAGCACAGCAAATGCCTCCCGGACTTTCCCTGCAATTCAGCAAGTGCTTTGCAGCTTGAAATTGGAAGGAAAGCCTCAGATTTAGCAGCCAGAGCTTCAGGAGGAGCAGCAGCGAGCACAGCATCGCTTTTGCAGCAGCTCCTTCCATGTGCATGTTTTTGGGAGTGGAAAGGCTTGCAGAGTGTTCAAGTAGCTTTTTCTCTCCGCTGGAAAGCTGCACGCTCAGTGCCAGTCTTCTGCAGCTTCTTTCTTCACGTTTCAGCAGCTAGCACGCTCTCCGTGTGCAGGAGAAGCGGCTGAGGCTTCCTTGCCGGAGAAGCGGCACCTTCGCCGGCAGAGAGCATCCTGCCGGCCGCGGTGCGCTCCGGAGCGGGGGCTTGTGCCGAAAGAGGCCGGCAACAGGCGCTTACCTTCGGACAGCTCCGGATGCCCGTCTAATGCGTCTCCTGTCGCCTACACGGCAGGGAAAAGCTTTTCCACTCTGTCTAGGAAGGAGAAAGTGTGCCAGCACAGCAAATGCCTCCCGGACTTTCCCTGCAATTCAGCAAGTGCTTTGCAGCTTGAAATTGGAAGGAAAGCCTCAGATTTAGCAGCCAGAGCTTCAGGAGGAGCAGCAGCGAGCACAGCATCGCTTTTGCAGCAGCTCCTTCCATGTGCATGTTTTTGGGAGTGGAAAGGCTTGCAGAGTGTTCAAGTAGCTTTTTCTCTCCGCTGGAAAGCTGCACGCTCAGTGCCAGTCTTCTGCAGCTTCTTTCTTCACGTTTCAGCAGCTAGCACGCTCTCCGTGTGCAGGAGAAGCGGCTGAGGCTTCCTTGCCGGAGAAGCGGCACCTTCGCCGGCAGAGAGCATCCTGCCGGCCGCGGTGCGCTCCGGAGCGGGGGCTTGTGCCGAAAGAGGCCGGCAACAGGCGCTTACCTTCGGACAGCTCCGGATGCCCGTCTAATGCGTCTCCTGTCGCCTACACGGCAGGGAAAAGCTTTTCCACTCTGTCTAGGAAGGAGAAAGTGTGCCAGCACAGCAAATGCCTCCCGGACTTTCCCTGCAATTCAGCAAGTGCTTTGCAGCTTGAAATTGGAAGGAAAGCCTCAGATTTAGCAGCCAGAGCTTCAGGAGGAGCAGCAGCGAGCACAGCATCGCTTTTGCAGCAGCTCCTTCCATGTGCATGTTTTTGGGAGTGGAAAGGCTTGCAGAGTGTTCAAGTAGCTTTTTCTCTCCGCTGGAAAGCTGCACGCTCAGTGCCAGTGTTCTGCAGCTTCTTTCTTCACGTTTCAGCAGCTAGCACGCTCTCCGTGTGCAGGAGAAGCGGCTGAGGCTTCCTTGCCGGAGAAGCGGCACCTTCGCCGGCAGAGAGCATCCTGCCGGCCGCGGTGCGCTCCGGAGCGGGGGCTTGTGCCGAAAGAGGCCGGGAACAGGCGCTTACCTTCGGACAGCTCCGGATGCCCGTCTAATGCGTCTCTTGTCGCCTACACGGCAGGGAAAAGCTTTTCCACTCTGTCTAGGAAGGAGAAAGTGTGCCAGCACAGCAAATGCCTCCCGGACTTTCCCTGCAATTCAGCAAGTGCTTTGCAGCTTGAAATTGGAAGGAAAGCCTCAGATTTAGCAGCCAGAGCTTCAGGAGGAGCAGCAGCGAGCACAGCATCGCTTTTGCAGCAGCTCCTTCCATGTGCATGTTTTTGGGAGTGGAAAGGCTTGCAGAGTGTTCAAGTAGCTTTTTCTCTCCGCTGGAAAGCTGCACGCTCAGTGCCAGTCTTCTGCAGCTTCTTTCTTCACGTTTCAGCAGCTAGCACGCTCTCCGTGTGCAGGAGAAGCGGCTGAGGCTTCCTTGCCGGAGAAGCGGCACCTTCGCCGGCAGAGAGCATCCTGCCGGCCGCGGTGCGCTCCGGAGCGGGGGCTTGTGCCGAAAGAGGCCGGCAACAGGCGCTTACCTTCGGACAGCTCCGGATGCCCGTCTAATGCGTCTCCTGTCGCCTACACGGCAGGGAAAAGCTTTTCCACTCTGTCTAGGAAGGAGAAAGTGTGCCAGCACAGCAAATGCCTCCCGGACTTTCCCTGCAATTCAGCAAGTGCTTTGCAGCTTGAAATTGGAAGGAAAGCCTCAGATTTAGCAGCCAGAGCTTCAGGAGGAGCAGCAGCGAGCACAGCATCGCTTTTGCAGCAGCTCCTTCCATGTGCATGTTTTTGGGAGTGGAAAGGCTTGCAGAGTGTTCAAGTAGCTTTTTCTCTCCGCTGGAAAGCTGCACGCTCAGTGCCAGTCTTCTGCAGCTTCTTTCTTCACGTTTCAGCAGCTAGCACGCTCTCCGTGTGCAGGAGAAGCGGCTGAGGCTTCCTTGCCGGAGAAGCGGCACCTTCGCCGGCAGAGAGCATCCTGCCGGCCGCGGTGCGCTCCGGAGCGGGGGCTTGTGCCGAAAGAGGCCGGCAACAGGCGCTTACCTTCGGACAGCTCCGGATGCCCGTCTAATGCGTCTCCTGTCGCCTACACGGCAGGGAAAAGCTTTTCCACTCTGTCTAGGAAGGAGAAAGTGTGCCAGCACAGCAAATGCCTCCCGGACTTTCCCTGCAATTCAGCAAGTGCTTTGCAGCTTGAAATTGGAAGGAAAGCCTCAGATTTAGCAGCCAGAGCTTCAGGAGGAGCAGCAGCGAGCACAGCATCGCTTTTGCAGCAGCTCCTTCCATGTGCATGTTTTTGGGAGTGGAAAGGCTTGCAGAGTGTTCAAGTAGCTTTTTCTCTCCGCTGGAAAGCTGCACGCTCAGTGCCAGTCTTCTGCAGCTTCTTTCTTCACGTTTCAGCAGCTAGCACGCTCTCCGTGTGCAGGAGAAGCGGCTGAGGCTTCCTTGCCGGAGAAGCGGCGCCTTCGCCGGCAGAGAGCATCCTGCCGGCCGCGGTGCGCTCCGGAGCGGGGGCTTGTGCCGAAAGAGGCCGGCAACAGGCGCTTACCTTCGGACAGCTCCGGATGCCCGTCTAATGCGTCTCCTGTCGCCTACACGGCAGGGAAAAGCTTTTCCACTCTGTCTAGGAAGGAGAAAGTGTGCCAGCACAGCAAATGCCTCCCGGACTTTCCCTGCAATTCAGCAAGTGCTTTGCAGCTTGAAATTGGAAGGAAAGCCTCCGATTTAGCAGCCAGAGCTTCAGGAGGAGCAGCAGCGAGCACAGCATCGCTTTTGCAGCAGCTCCTTCCATGTGCATGTTTTTGGGAGTGGAAAGGCTTGCAGAGTGTTCAAGTAGCTTTTTCTCTCCGCTGGAAAGCTGCACGCTCAGTGCCAGTCTTCTGCAGCTTCTTTCTTCACGTTTCAGCAGCTAGCACGCTCTCCGTGTGCAGGAGAAGCGGCTGAGGCTTCCTTGCCGGAGAAGCGGCACCTTCGCCGGCAGAGAGCATCCTGCCGGCCGCGGTGCGCTCCGGAGCGGGGGCTTGTGCCGAAAGAGGCCGGCAACAGGCGCTTACCTTCGGACAGCTCCGGATGCCCGTCTAATGCGTCTCCTGTCGCCTACACGGCAGGGAAAAGCTTTTCCACTCTGTCTAGGAAGGAGAAAGTGTGCCAGCACAGCAAATGCCTCCCGGACTTTCCCTGCAATTCAGCAAGTGCTTTGCAGCTTGAAATTGGAAGGAAAGCCTCAGATTTAGCAGCCAGAGCTTCAGGAGGAGCAGTAGCGAGCACAGCATCGCTTTTGCAGCAGCTCCTTCCATGTGCATGTTTTTGGGAGTGGAAAGGCTTGCAGAGTGTTCAAGTAGCTTTTTCTCTCCGCTGGAAAGCTGCACGCTCAGTGCCAGTGTTCTGCAGCTTCTTTCTTCACGTTTCAGCAGCTAGCACGCTCTCCGTGTGCAGGAGAAGCGGCTGAGGCTTCCTTGCCGGAGAAGCGGCACCTTCGCCGGCAGAGAGCATCCTGCCGGCCGCGGTGCGCTCCGGAGCGGGGGCTTGTGCCGAAAGAGGCCGGCAACAGGCGCTTACCTTCGGACAGCTCCGGATGCCCGTCTAATGCGTCTCCTGTCGCCTACACGGCAGGGAAAAGCTTTTCCACTCTGTCTAGGAAGGAGAAAGTGTGCCAGCACAGCAAATGCCTCCCGGACTTTCCCTGCAATTCAGCAAGTGCTTTGCAGCTTGAAATTGGAAGGAAAGCCTCAGATTTAGCAGCCAGAGCTTCAGGAGGAGCAGCAGCGAGCACAGCATCGCTTTTGCAGCAGCTCCTTCCATGTGCATGTTTTTGGGAGTGGAAAGGCTTGCAGAGTGTTCAAGTAGCTTTTTCTCTCCGCTGGAAAGCTGCACGCTCAGTGCCAGTGTTCTGCAGCTTCTTTCTTCACGTTTCAGCAGCTAGCACGCTCTCCGTGTGCAGGAGAAGCGGCTGAGGCTTCCTTGCCGGAGAAGCGGCACCTTCGCCGGCAGAGAGCATCCTGCCGGCCGCGGTGCGCTCCGGAGCGGGGGCTTGTGCCGAAAGAGGCCGGCAACAGGCGCTTACCTTCGGACAGCTCCGGATGCCCGTCTAATGCGTCTCCTGTCGCCTACACGGCAGGGAAAAGCTTTTCCACTCTGTCTAGGAAGGAGAAAGTGTGCCAGCACAGCAAATGCCTCCCGGACTTTCCCTGCAATTCAGCAAGTGCTTTGCAGCTTGAAATTGGAAGGAAAGCCTCAGATTTAGCAGCCAGAGCTTCAGGAGGAGCAGCAGCGAGCACAGCATCGCTTTTGCAGCAGCTCCTTCCATGTGCATGTTTTTGGGAGTGGAAAGGCTTGCAGAGTGTTCAAGTAGCTTTTTCTCTCCGCTGGAAAGCTGCACGCTCAGTGCCAGTGTTCTGCAGCTTCTTTCTTCACGTTTCAGCAGCTAGCACGCTCTCCGTGTGCAGGAGAAGCGGCTGAGGCTTCCTTGCCGGAGAAGCGGCACCTTCGCCGGCAGAGAGCATCCTGCCGGCCGCGGTGCGCTCCGGAGCGGGGGCTTGTGCCGAAAGAGGCCGGCAACAGGCGCTTACCTTCGGACAGCTCCGGATGCCCGTCTAATGCGTCTCCTGTCGCCTACACGGCAGGGAAAAGCTTTTCCACTCTGTCTAGGAAGGAGAAAGTGTGCCAGCACAGCAAATGCCTCCCGGACTTTCCCTGCAATTCAGCAAGTGCTTTGCAGCTTGAAATTGGAAGGAAAGCCTCAGATTTAGCAGCCAGAGCTTCAGGAGGAGCAGCAGCGAGCACAGCATCGCTTTTGCAGCAGCTCCTTCCATGTGCATGTTTTTGGGAGTGGAAAGGCTTGCAGAGTGTTCAAGTAGCTTTTTCTCTCCGCTGGAAAGCTGCACGCTCAGTGCCAGTGTTCTGCAGCTTCTTTCTTCACGTTTCAGCAGCTAGCACGCTCTCCGTGTGCAGGAGAAGCGGCTGAGGCTTCCTTGCCGGAGAAGCGGCGCCTTCGCCGGCAGAGAGCATCCTGCCGGCCGCGGTGCGCTCCGGAGCGGGGGCTTGTGCCGAAAGAGGCCGGCAACAGGCGCTTACCTTCGGACAGCTCCGGATGCCCGTCTAATGCGTCTCCTGTCGCCTACACGGCAGGGAAAAGCTTTTCCACTCTGTCTAGGAAGGAGAAAGTGTGCCAGCACAGCAAATGCCTCCCGGACTTTCCCTGCAATTCAGCAAGTGCTTTGCAGCTTGAAATTGGAAGGAAAGCCTCAGATTTAGCAGCCAGAGCTTCAGGAGGAGCAGCAGCGAGCACAGCATCGCTTTTGCAGCAGCTCCTTCCATGTGCATGTTTTTGGGAGTGGAAAGGCTTGCAGAGTGTTCAAGTAGCTTTTTCTCTCCGCTGGAAAGCTGCACGCTCAGTGCCAGTCTTCTGCAGCTTCTTTCTTCACGTTTCAGCAGCTAGCACGCTCTCCGTGTGCAGGAGAAGCGGCTGAGGCTTCCTTGCCGGAGAAGCGGCACCTTCGCCGGCAGAGAGCATCCTGCCGGCCGCGGTGCGCTCCGGAGCGGGGGCTTGTGCCGAAAGAGGCCGGCAACAGGCGCTTACCTTCGGACAGCTCCGGATGCCCGTCTAATGCGTCTCCTGTCGCCTACACGGCAGGGAAAAGCTTTTCCACTCTGTCTAGGAAGGAGAAAGTGTGCCAGCACAGCAAATGCCTCCCGGACTTTCCCTGCAATTCAGCAAGTGCTTTGCAGCTTGAAATTGGAAGGAAAGCCTCAGATTTAGCAGCCAGAGCTTCAGGAGGAGCAGCAGCGAGCACAGCATCGCTTTTGCAGCAGCTCCTTCCATGTGCATGTTTTTGGGAGTGGAAAGGCTTGCAGAGTGTTCAAGTAGCTTTTTCTCTCCGCTGGAAAGCTGCACGCTCAGTGCCAGTGTTCTGCAGCTTCTTTCTTCCCGTTTCAGCAGCTAGCACGCTCTCCGTGTGCAGGAGAAGCGGCTGAGGCTTCCTTGCCGGAGAAGCGGCGCCTTCGCCGGCAGAGAGCATCCTGCCGGCCGCGGTGCGCTCCGGAGCGGGGGCTTGTGCCGAAAGAGGCCGGCAACAGGCGCTTACCTTCGGACAACTCCGGATGCCCGTCTAATGCGTCTCCTGTCGCCTACACGGCAGGGAAAAGCTTTTCCACTCTGTCTAGGAAGGAGAAAGTGTGCCAGCACAGCAAATGCCTCCCGGACTTTCCCTGCAATTCAGCAAGTGCTTTGCAGCTTGAAATTGGAAGGAAAGCCTCAGATTTAGCAGCCAGAGCTTCAGGAGGAGCAGCAGCGAGCACAGCATCGCTTTTGCAGCAGCTCCTTCCATGTGCATGTTTTTGGGAGTGGAAAGGCTTGCAGAGTGTTCAAGTAGCTTTTTCTCTCCGCTGGAAAGCTGCACGCTCAGTGCCAGTGTTCTGCAGCTTCTTTCTTCACGTTTCAGCAGCTAGCACGCTCTCCGTGTGCAGGAGAAGCGGCTGAGGCTTCCTTGCCGGAGAAGCGGCACCTTCGCCGGCAGAGAGCATCCTGCCGGCCGCGGTGCGCTCCGGAGCGGGGGCTTGTGCCGAAAGAGGCCGGCAACAGGCGCTTACCTTCGGACAGCTCCGGATGCCCGTCTAATGCGTCTCCTGTCGCCTACACGGCAGGGAAAAGCTTTTCCACTCTGTCTAGGAAGGAGAAAGTGTGCCAGCACAGCAAATGCCTCCCGGACTTTCCCTGCAATTCAGCAAGTGCTTTGCAGCTTGAAATTGGAAGGAAAGCCTCAGATTTAGCAGCCAGAGCTTCAGGAGGAGCAGTAGCGAGCACAGCATCGCTTTTGCAGCAGCTCCTTCCATGTGCATGTTTTTGGGAGTGGAAAGGCTTGCAGAGTGTTCAAGTAGCTTTTTCTCTCCGCTGGAAAGCTGCACGCTCAGTGCCAGTCTTCTGCAGCTTCTTTCTTCACGTTTCAGCAGCTAGCACGCTCTCCGTGTGCAGGAGAAGCGGCTGAGGCTTCCTTGCCGGAGAAGCGGCACCTTCGCCGGCAGAGAGCATCCTGCCGGCCGCGGTGCGCTCCGGAGCGGGGGCTTGTGCCGAAAGAGGCCGGCAACAGGCGCTTACCTTCGGACAGCTCCGGATGCCCGTCTAATGCGTCTCCTGTCGCCTACACGGCAGGGAAAAGCTTTTCCACTCTGTCTAGGAAGGAGAAAGTGTGCCAGCACAGCAAATGCCTCCCGGACTTTCCCTGCAATTCAGCAAGTGCTTTGCAGCTTGAAATTGGAAGGAAAGCCTCAGATTTAGCAGCCAGAGCTTCAGGAGGAGCAGCAGCGAGCACAGCATCGCTTTTGCAGCAGCTCCTTCCATGTGCATGTTTTTGGGAGTGGAAAGGCTTGCAGAGTGTTCAAGTAGCTTTTTCTCTCCGCTGGAAAGCTGCACGCTCAGTGCCAGTGTTCTGCAGCTTCTTTCTTCACGTTTCAGCAGCTAGCACGCTCTCCGTGTGCAGGAGAAGCGGCTGAGGCTTCCTTGCCGGAGAAGCGGCACCTTCGCCGGCAGAGAGCATCCTGCCGGCCGCGGTGCGCTCCGGAGCGGGGGCTTGTGCCGAAAGAGGCCGGCAACAGGCGCTTACCTTCGGACAGCTCCGGATGCCCGTCTAATGCGTCTCCTGTCGCCTACACGGCAGGGAAAAGCTTTTCCACTCTGTCTAGGAAGGAGAAAGTGTGCCAGCACAGCAAATGCCTCCCGGACTTTCCCTGCAATTCAGCAAGTGCTTTGCAGCTTGAAATTGGAAGGAAAGCCTCAGATTTAGCAGCCAGAGCTTCAGGAGGAGCAGCAGCGAGCACAGCATCGCTTTTGCAGCAGCTCCTTCCATGTGCATGTTTTTGGGAGTGGAAAGGCTTGCAGAGTGTTCAAGTAGCTTTTTCTCTCCGCTGGAAAGCTGCACGCTCAGTGCCAGTGTTCTGCAGCTTCTTTCTTCACGTTTCAGCAGCTAGCACGCTCTCCGTGTGCAGGAGAAGCGGCTGAGGCTTCCTTGCCGGAGAAGCGGCACCTTCGCCGGCAGAGAGCATCCTGCCGGCCGCGGTGCGCTCCGGAGCGGGGGCTTGTGCCGAAAGAGGCCGGCAACAGGCGCTTACCTTCGGACAGCTCCGGATGCCCGTCTAATGCGTCTCCTGTCGCCTACACGGCAGGGAAAAGCTTTTCCACTCTGTCTAGGAAGGAGAAAGTGTGCCAGCACAGCAAATGCCTCCCGGACTTTCCCTGCAATTCAGCAAGTGCTTTGCAGCTTGAAATTGGAAGGAAAGCCTCAGATTTAGCAGCCAGAGCTTCAGGAGGAGCAGCAGCGAGCACAGCATCGCTTTTGCAGCAGCTCCTTCCATGTGCATGTTTTTGGGAGTGGAAAGGCTTGCAGAGTGTTCAAGTAGCTTTTTCTCTCCGCTGGAAAGCTGCACGCTCAGTGCCAGTGTTCTGCAGCTTCTTTCTTCACGTTTCAGCAGCTAGCACGCTCTCCGTGTGCAGGAGAAGCGGCTGAGGCTTCCTTGCCGGAGAAGCGGCGCCTTCGCCGGCAGAGAGCATCCTGCCGGCCGCGGTGCGCTCCGGAGCGGGGGCTTGTGCCGAAAGAGGCCGGCAACAGGCGCTTACCTTCGGACAGCTCCGGATGCCCGTCTAATGCGTCTCCTGTCGCCTACACGGCAGGGAAAAGCTTTTCCACTCTGTCTAGGAAGGAGAAAGTGTGCCAGCACAGCAAATGCCTCCCGGACTTTCCCTGCAATTCAGCAAGTGCTTTGCAGCTTGAAATTGGAAGGAAAGCCTCAGATTTAGCAGCCAGAGCTTCAGGAGGAGCAGCAGCGAGCACAGCATCGCTTTTGCAGCAGCTCCTTCCATGTGCATGTTTTTGGGAGTGGAAAGGCTTGCAGAGTGTTCAAGTAGCTTTTTCTCTCCGCTGGAAAGCTGCACGCTCAGTGCCAGTGTTCTGCAGCTTCTTTCTTCCCGTTTCAGCAGCTAGCACGCTCTCCGTGTGCAGGAGAAGCGGCTGAGGCTTCCTTGCCGGAGAAGCGGCGCCTTCGCCGGCAGAGAGCATCCTGCCGGCCGCGGTGCGCTCCGGAGCGGGGGCTTGTGCCGAAAGAGGCCGGCAACAGGCGCTTACCTTCGGACAGCTCCGGATGCCCGTCTAATGCGTCTCCTGTCGCCTACACGGCAGGGAAAAGCTTTTCCACTCTGTCTAGGAAGGAGAAAGTGTGCCAGCACAGCAAATGCCTCCCGGACTTTCCCTGCAATTCAGCAAGTGCTTTGCAGCTTGAAATTGGAAGGAAAGCCTCAGATTTAGCAGCCAGAGCTTCAGGAGGAGCAGCAGCGAGCACAGCATCGCTTTTGCAGCAGCTCCTTCCATGTGCATGTTTTTGGGAGTGGAAAGGCTTGCAGAGTGTTCAAGTAGCTTTTTCTCTCCGCTGGAAAGCTGCACGCTCAGTGCCAGTCTTCTGCAGCTTCTTTCTTCTCGTTTCAGCAGCTAGCACGCTCTCCGTGTGCAGGAGAAGCGGCTGAGGCTTCCTTGCCGGAGAAGCGGCACCTTCGCCGGCAGAGAGCATCCTGCCGGCCGCGGTGCGCTCCGGAGCGGGGGCTTGTGCCGAAAGAGGCCGGCAACAGGCGCTTACCTTCGGACAGCTCCGGATGCCCGTCTAATGCGTCTCCTGTCGCCTACACGGCAGGGAAAAGCTTTTCCACTCTGTCTAGGAAGGAGAAAGTGTGCCAGCACAGCAAATGCCTCCCGGACTTTCCCTGCAATTCAGCAAGTGCTTTGCAGCTTGAAATTGGAAGGAAAGCCTCAGATTTAGCAGCCAGAGCTTCAGGAGGAGCAGCAGCGAGCACAGCATCGCTTTTGCAGCAGCTCCTTCCATGTGCATGTTTTTGGGAGTGGAAAGGCTTGCAGAGTGTTCAAGTAGCTTTTTCTCTCCGCTGGAAAGCTGCACGCTCAGTGCCAGTGTTCTGCAGCTTCTTTCTTCACGTTTCAGCAGCTAGCACGCTCTCCGTGTGCAGGAGAAGCGGCTGAGGCTTCCTTGCCGGAGAAGCGGCACCTTCGCCGGCAGAGAGCATCCTGCCGGCCGCGGTGCGCTCCGGAGCGGGGGCTTGTGCCGAAAGAGGCCGGCAACAGGCGCTTACCTTCGGACAGCTCCGGATGCCCGTCTAATGCGTCTCCTGTCGCCTACACGGCAGGGAAAAGCTTTTCCACTCTGTCTAGGAAGGAGAAAGTGTGCCAGCACAGCAAATGCCTCCCGGACTTTCCCTGCAATTCAGCAAGTGCTTTGCAGCTTGAAATTGGAAGGAAAGCCTCCGATTTAGCAGCCAGAGCTTCAGGAGGAGCAGCAGCGAGCACAGCATCGCTTTTGCAGCAGCTCCTTCCATGTGCATGTTTTTGGGAGTGGAAAGGCTTGCAGAGTGTTCAAGTAGCTTTTTCTCTCCGCTGGAAAGCTGCACGCTCAGTGCCAGTGTTCTGCAGCTTCTTTCTTCACGTTTCAGCAGCTAGCACGCTCTCCGTGTGCAGGAGAAGCGGCTGAGGCTTCCTTGCCGGAGAAGCGGCACCTTCGCCGGCAGAGAGCATCCTGCCGGCCGCGGTGCGCTCCGGAGCGGGGGCTTGTGCCGAAAGAGGCCGGCAACAGGCGCTTACCTTCGGACAGCTCCGGATGCCCGTCTAATGCGTCTCCTGTCGCCTACACGGCAGGGAAAAGCTTTTCCACTCTGTCTAGGAAGGAGAAAGTGTGCCAGCACAGCAAATGCCTCCCGGACTTTCCCTGCAATTCAGCAAGTGCTTTGCAGCTTGAAATTGGAAGGAAAGCCTCAGATTTAGCAGCCAGAGCTTCAGGAGGAGCAGCAGCGAGCACAGCATCGCTTTTGCAGCAGCTCCTTCCATGTGCATGTTTTTGGGAGTGGAAAGGCTTGCAGAGTGTTCAAGTAGCTTTTTCTCTCCGCTGGAAAGCTGCACGCTCAGTGCCAGTCTTCTGCAGCTTCTTTCTTCACGTTTCAGCAGCTAGCACGCTCTCCGTGTGCAGGAGAAGCGGCTGAGGCTTCCTTGCCGGAGAAGCGGCGCCTTCGCCGGCAGAGAGCATCCTGCCGGCCGCGGTGCGCTCCGGAGCGGGGGCTTGTGCCGAAAGAGGCCGGCAACAGGCGCTTACCTTCGGACAGCTCCGGATGCCCGTCTAATGCGTCTCCTGTCGCCTACACGGCAGGGAAAAGCTTTTCCACTCTGTCTAGGAAGGAGAAAGTGTGCCAGCACAGCAAATGCCTCCCGGACTTTCCCTGCAATTCAGCAAGTGCTTTGCAGCTTGAAATTGGAAGGAAAGCCTCAGATTTAGCAGCCAGAGCTTCAGGAGGAGCAGCAGCGAGCACAGCATCGCTTTTGCAGCAGCTCCTTCCATGTGCATGTTTTTGGGAGTGGAAAGGCTTGCAGAGTGTTCAAGTAGCTTTTTCTCTCCGCTGGAAAGCTGCACGCTCAGTGCCAGTGTTCTGCAGCTTCTTTCTTCACGTTTCAGCAGCTAGCACGCTCTCCGTGTGCAGGAGAAGCGGCTGAGGCTTCCTTGCCGGAGAAGCGGCACCTTCGCCGGCAGAGAGCATCCTGCCGGCCGCGGTGCGCTCCGGAGCGGGGGCTTGTGCCGAAAGAGGCCGGCAACAGGCGCTTACCTTCGGACAGCTCCGGATGCCCGTCTAATGCGTCTCCTGTCGCCTACACGGCAGGGAAAAGCTTTTCCACTCTGTCTAGGAAGGAGAAAGTGTGCCAGCACAGCAAATGCCTCCCGGACTTTCCCTGCAATTCAGCAAGTGCTTTGCAGCTTGAAATTGCAGGGAAAGCCTCCGATTTAGCAGCCAGAGCTTCAGGAGGAGCAGTAGCGAGCACAGCATCGCTTTTGCAGCAGCTCCTTCCATGTGCATGTTTTTGGGAGTGGAAAGGCTTGCAGAGTGTTCAAGTAGCTTTTTCTCTCCGCTGGAAAGCTGCACGCTCAGTGCCAGTGTTCTGCAGCTTCTTTCTTCACGTTTCAGCAGCTAGCACGCTCTCCGTGTGCAGGAGAAGCGGCTGAGGCTTCCTTGCCGGAGAAGCGGCACCTTCGCCGGCAGAGAGCATCCTGCCGGCCGCGGTGCGCTCCGGAGCGGGGGCTTGTGCCGAAAGAGGCCGGCAACAGGCGCTTACCTTCGGACAGCTCCGGATGCCCGTCTAATGCGTCTCCTGTCGCCTACACGGCAGGGAAAAGCTTTTCCACTCTGTCTAGGAAGGAGAAAGTGTGCCAGCACAGCAAATGCCTCCCGGACTTTCCCTGCAATTCAGCAAGTGCTTTGCAGCTTGAAATTGGAAGGAAAGCCTCAGATTTAGCAGCCAGAGCTTCAGGAGGAGCAGCAGCGAGCACAGCATCGCTTTTGCAGCAGCTCCTTCCATGTGCATGTTTTTGGGAGTGGAAAGGCTTGCAGAGTGTTCAAGTAGCTTTTTCTCTCCGCTGGAAAGCTGCACGCTCAGTGCCAGTGTTCTGCAGCTTCTTTCTTCACGTTTCAGCAGCTAGCACGCTCTCCGTGTGCAGGAGAAGCGGCTGAGGCTTCCTTGCCGGAGAAGCGGCACCTTCGCCGGCAGAGAGCATCCTGCCGGCCGCGGTGCGCTCCGGAGCGGGGGCTTGTGCCGAAAGAGGCCGGCAACAGGCGCTTACCTTCGGACAGCTCCGGATGCCCGTCTAATGCGTCTCCTGTCGCCTACACGGCAGGGAAAAGCTTTTCCACTCTGTCTAGGAAGGAGAAAGTGTGCCAGCACAGCAAATGCCTCCCGGACTTTCCCTGCAATTCAGCAAGTGCTTTGCAGCTTGAAATTGGAAGGAAAGCCTCAGATTTAGCAGCCAGAGCTTCAGGAGGAGCAGTAGCGAGCACAGCATCGCTTTTGCAGCAGCTCCTTCCATGTGCATGTTTTTGGGAGTGGAAAGGCTTGCAGAGTGTTCAAGTAGCTTTTTCTCTCCGCTGGAAAGCTGCACGCTCAGTGCCAGTCTTCTGCAGCTTCTTTCTTCACGTTTCAGCAGCTAGCACGCTCTCCGTGTGCAGGAGAAGCGGCTGAGGCTTCCTTGCCGGAGAAGCGGCACCTTCGCCGGCAGAGAGCATCCTGCCGGCCGCGGTGCGCTCCGGAGCGGGGGCTTGTGCCGAAAGAGGCCGGGAACAGGCGCTTACCTTCGGACAGCTCCGGATGCCCGTCTAATGCGTCTCTTGTCGCCTACACGGCAGGGAAAAGCTTTTCCACTCTGTCTAGGAAGGAGAAAGTGTGCCAGCACAGCAAATGCCTCCCGGACTTTCCCTGCAATTCAGCAAGTGCTTTGCAGCTTGAAATTGGAAGGAAAGCCTCCGATTTAGCAGCCAGAGCTTCAGGAGGAGCAGCAGCGAGCACAGCATCGCTTTTGCAGCAGCTCCTTCCATGTGCATGTTTTTGGGAGTGGAAAGGCTTGCAGAGTGTTCAAGTAGCTTTTTCTCTCCGCTGGAAAGCTGCACGCTCAGTGCCAGTGTTCTGCAGCTTCTTTCTTCACGTTTCAGCAGCTAGCACGCTCTCCGTGTGCAGGAGAAGCGGCTGAGGCTTCCTTGCCGGAGAAGCGGCACCTTCGCCGGCAGAGAGCATCCTGCCGGCCGCGGTGCGCTCCGGAGCGGGGGCTTGTGCCGAAAGAGGCCGGCAACAGGCGCTTACCTTCGGACAGCTCCGGATGCCCGTCTAATGCGTCTCCTGTCGCCTACACGGCAGGGAAAAGCTTTTCCACTCTGTCTAGGAAGGAGAAAGTGTGCCAGCACAGCAAATGCCTCCCGGACTTTCCCTGCAATTCAGCAAGTGCTTTGCAGCTTGAAATTGGAAGGAAAGCCTCAGATTTAGCAGCCAGAGCTTCAGGAGGAGCAGCAGCGAGCACAGCATCGCTTTTGCAGCAGCTCCTTCCATGTGCATGTTTTTGGGAGTGGAAAGGCTTGCAGAGTGTTCAAGTAGCTTTTTCTCTCCGCTGGAAAGCTGCACGCTCAGTGCCAGTGTTCTGCAGCTTCTTTCTTCACGTTTCAGCAGCTAGCACGCTCTCCGTGTGCAGGAGAAGCGGCTGAGGCTTCCTTGCCGGAGAAGCGGCACCTTCGCCGGCAGAGAGCATCCTGCCGGCCGCGGTGCGCTCCGGAGCGGGGGCTTGTGCCGAAAGAGGCCGGGAACAGGCGCTTACCTTCGGACAGCTCCGGATGCCCGTCTAATGCGTCTCTTGTCGCCTACACGGCAGGGAAAAGCTTTTCCACTCTGTCTAGGAAGGAGAAAGTGTGCCAGCACAGCAAATGCCTCCCGGACTTTCCCTGCAATTCAGCAAGTGCTTTGCAGCTTGAAATTGGAAGGAAAGCCTCAGATTTAGCAGCCAGAGCTTCAGGAGGAGCAGCAGCGAGCACAGCATCGCTTTTGCAGCAGCTCCTTCCATGTGCATGTTTTTGGGAGTGGAAAGGCTTGCAGAGTGTTCAAGTAGCTTTTTCTCTCCGCTGGAAAGCTGCACGCTCAGTGCCAGTGTTCTGCAGCTTCTTTCTTCACGTTTCAGCAGCTAGCACGCTCTCCGTGTGCAGGAGAAGCGGCTGAGGCTTCCTTGCCGGAGAAGCGGCACCTTCGCCGGCAGAGAGCATCCTGCCGGCCGCGGTGCGCTCCGGAGCGGGGGCTTGTGCCGAAAGAGGCCGGCAACAGGCGCTTACCTTCGGACAGCTCCGGATGCCCGTCTAATGCGTCTCCTGTCGCCTACACGGCAGGGAAAAGCTTTTCCACTCTGTCTAGGAAGGAGAAAGTGTGCCAGCACAGCAAATGCCTCCCGGACTTTCCCTGCAATTCAGCAAGTGCTTTGCAGCTTGAAATTGGAAGGAAAGCCTCAGATTTAGCAGCCAGAGCTTCAGGAGGAGCAGCAGCGAGCACAGCATCGCTTTTGCAGCAGCTCCTTCCATGTGCATGTTTTTGGGAGTGGAAAGGCTTGCAGAGTGTTCAAGTAGCTTTTTCTCTCCGCTGGAAAGCTGCACGCTCAGTGCCAGTGTTCTGCAGCTTCTTTCTTCACGTTTCAGCAGCTAGCACGCTCTCCGTGTGCAGGAGAAGCGGCTGAGGCTTCCTTGCCGGAGAAGCGGCACCTTCGCCGGCAGAGAGCATCCTGCCGGCCGCGGTGCGCTCCGGAGCGGGGGCTTGTGCCGAAAGAGGCCGGCAACAGGCGCTTACCTTCGGACAGCTCCGGATGCCCGTCTAATGCGTCTCCTGTCGCCTACACGGCAGGGAAAAGCTTTTCCACTCTGTCTAGGAAGGAGAAAGTGTGCCAGCACAGCAAATGCCTCCCGGACTTTCCCTGCAATTCAGCAAGTGCTTTGCAGCTTGAAATTGGAAGGAAAGCCTCAGATTTAGCAGCCAGAGCTTCAGGAGGAGCAGCAGCGAGCACAGCATCGCTTTTGCAGCAGCTCCTTCCATGTGCATGTTTTTGGGAGTGGAAAGGCTTGCAGAGTGTTCAAGTAGCTTTTTCTCTCCGCTGGAAAGCTGCACGCTCAGTGCCAGTCTTCTGCAGCTTCTTTCTTCACGTTTCAGCAGCTAGCACGCTCTCCGTGTGCAGGAGAAGCGGCTGAGGCTTCCTTGCCGGAGAAGCGGCGCCTTCGCCGGCAGAGAGCATCCTGCCGGCCGCGGTGCGCTCCGGAGCGGGGGCTTGTGCCGAAAGAGGCCGGCAACAGGCGCTTACCTTCGGACAGCTCCGGATGCCCGTCTAATGCGTCTCCTGTCGCCTACACGGCAGGGAAAAGCTTTTCCACTCTGTCTAGGAAGGAGAAAGTGTGCCAGCACAGCAAATGCCTCCCGGACTTTCCCTGCAATTCAGCAAGTGCTTTGCAGCTTGAAATTGGAAGGAAAGCCTCCGATTTAGCAGCCAGAGCTTCAGGAGGAGCAGCAGCGAGCACAGCATCGCTTTTGCAGCAGCTCCTTCCATGTGCATGTTTTTGGGAGTGGAAAGGCTTGCAGAGTGTTCAAGTAGCTTTTTCTCTCCGCTGGAAAGCTGCACGCTCAGTGCCAGTCTTCTGCAGCTTCTTTCTTCACGTTTCAGCAGCTAGCACGCTCTCCGTGTGCAGGAGAAGCGGCTGAGGCTTCCTTGCCGGAGAAGCGGCGCCTTCGCCGGCAGAGAGCATCCTGCCGGCCGCGGTGCGCTCCGGAGCGGGGGCTTGTGCCGAAAGAGGCCGGCAACAGGCGCTTACCTTCGGACAGCTCCGGATGCCCGTCTAATGCGTCTCCTGTCGCCTACACGGCAGGGAAAAGCTTTTCCACTCTGTCTAGGAAGGAGAAAGTGTGCCAGCACAGCAAATGCCTCCCGGACTTTCCCTGCAATTCAGCAAGTGCTTTGCAGCTTGAAATTGGAAGGAAAGCCTCAGATTTAGCAGCCAGAGCTTCAGGAGGAGCAGCAGCGAGCACAGCATCGCTTTTGCAGCAGCTCCTTCCATGTGCATGTTTTTGGGAGTGGAAAGGCTTGCAGAGTGTTCAAGTAGCTTTTTCTCTCCGCTGGAAAGCTGCACGCTCAGTGCCAGTCTTCTGCAGCTTCTTTCTTCACGTTTCAGCAGCTAGCACGCTCTCCGTGTGCAGGAGAAGCGGCTGAGGCTTCCTTGCCGGAGAAGCGGCGCCTTCGCCGGCAGAGAGCATCCTGCCGGCCGCGGTGCGCTCCGGAGCGGGGGCTTGTGCCGAAAGAGGCCGGCAACAGGCGCTTACCTTCGGACAGCTCCGGATGCCCGTCTAATGCGTCTCCTGTCGCCTACACGGCAGGGAAAAGCTTTTCCACTCTGTCTAGGAAGGAGAAAGTGTGCCAGCACAGCAAATGCCTCCCGGACTTTCCCTGCAATTCAGCAAGTGCTTTGCAGCTTGAAATTGGAAGGAAAGCCTCCGATTTAGCAGCCAGAGCTTCAGGAGGAGCAGCAGCGAGCACAGCATCGCTTTTGCAGCAGCTCCTTCCATGTGCATGTTTTTGGGAGTGGAAAGGCTTGCAGAGTGTTCAAGTAGCTTTTTCTCTCCGCTGGAAAGCTGCACGCTCAGTGCCAGTGTTCTGCAGCTTCTTTCTTCACGTTTCAGCAGCTAGCACGCTCTCCGTGTGCAGGAGAAGCGGCTGAGGCTTCCTTGCCGGAGAAGCGGCACCTTCGCCGGCAGAGAGCATCCTGCCGGCCGCGGTGCGCTCCGGAGCGGGGGCTTGTGCCGAAAGAGGCCGGCAACAGGCGCTTACCTTCGGACAGCTCCGGATGCCCGTCTAATGCGTCTCCTGTCGCCTACACGGCAGGGAAAAGCTTTTCCACTCTGTCTAGGAAGGAGAAAGTGTGCCAGCACAGCAAATGCCTCCCGGACTTTCCCTGCAATTCAGCAAGTGCTTTGCAGCTTGAAATTGGAAGGAAAGCCTCAGATTTAGCAGCCAGAGCTTCAGGAGGAGCAGCAGCGAGCACAGCATCGCTTTTGCAGCAGCTCCTTCCATGTGCATGTTTTTGGGAGTGGAAAGGCTTGCAGAGTGTTCAAGTAGCTTTTTCTCTCCGCTGGAAAGCTGCACGCTCAGTGCCAGTCTTCTGCAGCTTCTTTCTTCACGTTTCAGCAGCTAGCACGCTCTCCGTGTGCAGGAGAAGCGGCTGAGGCTTCCTTGCCGGAGAAGCGGCGCCTTCGCCGGCAGAGAGCATCCTGCCGGCCGCGGTGCGCTCCGGAGCGGGGGCTTGTGCCGAAAGAGGCCGGCAACAGGCGCTTACCTTCGGACAGCTCCGGATGCCCGTCTAATGCGTCTCCTGTCGCCTACACGGCAGGGAAAAGCTTTTCCACTCTGTCTAGGAAGGAGAAAGTGTGCCAGCACAGCAAATGCCTCCCGGACTTTCCCTGCAATTCAGCAAGTGCTTTGCAGCTTGAAATTGGAAGGAAAGCCTCAGATTTAGCAGCCAGAGCTTCAGGAGGAGCAGCAGCGAGCACAGCATCGCTTTTGCAGCAGCTCCTTCCATGTGCATGTTTTTGGGAGTGGAAAGGCTTGCAGAGTGTTCAAGTAGCTTTTTCTCTCCGCTGGAAAGCTGCACGCTCAGTGCCAGTGTTCTGCAGCTTCTTTCTTCACGTTTCAGCAGCTAGCACGCTCTCCGTGTGCAGGAGAAGCGGCTGAGGCTTCCTTGCCGGAGAAGCGGCACCTTCGCCGGCAGAGAGCATCCTGCCGGCCGCGGTGCGCTCCGGAGCGGGGGCTTGTGCCGAAAGAGGCCGGCAACAGGCGCTTACCTTCGGACAGCTCCGGATGCCCGTCTAATGCGTCTCCTGTCGCCTACACGGCAGGGAAAAGCTTTTCCACTCTGTCTAGGAAGGAGAAAGTGTGCCAGCACAGCAAATGCCTCCCGGACTTTCCCTGCAATTCAGCAAGTGCTTTGCAGCTTGAAATTGCAGGGAAAGCCTCCGATTTAGCAGCCAGAGCTTCAGGAGGAGCAGTAGCGAGCACAGCATCGCTTTTGCAGCAGCTCCTTCCATGTGCATGTTTTTGGGAGTGGAAAGGCTTGCAGAGTGTTCAAGTAGCTTTTTCTCTCCGCTGGAAAGCTGCACGCTCAGTGCCAGTGTTCTGCAGCTTCTTTCTTCACGTTTCAGCAGCTAGCACGCTCTCCGTGTGCAGGAGAAGCGGCTGAGGCTTCCTTGCCGGAGAAGCGGCACCTTCGCCGGCAGAGAGCATCCTGCCGGCCGCGGTGCGCTCCGGAGCGGGGGCTTGTGCCGAAAGAGGCCGGCAACAGGCGCTTACCTTCGGACAGCTCCGGATGCCCGTCTAATGCGTCTCCTGTCGCCTACACGGCAGGGAAAAGCTTTTCCACTCTGTCTAGGAAGGAGAAAGTGTGCCAGCACAGCAAATGCCTCCCGGACTTTCCCTGCAATTCAGCAAGTGCTTTGCAGCTTGAAATTGGAAGGAAAGCCTCAGATTTAGCAGCCAGAGCTTCAGGAGGAGCAGCAGCGAGCACAGCATCGCTTTTGCAGCAGCTCCTTCCATGTGCATGTTTTTGGGAGTGGAAAGGCTTGCAGAGTGTTCAAGTAGCTTTTTCTCTCCGCTGGAAAGCTGCACGCTCAGTGCCAGTGTTCTGCAGCTTCTTTCTTCACGTTTCAGCAGCTAGCACGCTCTCCGTGTGCAGGAGAAGCGGCTGAGGCTTCCTTGCCGGAGAAGCGGCACCTTCGCCGGCAGAGAGCATCCTGCCGGCCGCGGTGCGCTCCGGAGCGGGGGCTTGTGCCGAAAGAGGCCGGCAACAGGCGCTTACCTTCGGACAGCTCCGGATGCCCGTCTAATGCGTCTCCTGTCGCCTACACGGCAGGGAAAAGCTTTTCCACTCTGTCTAGGAAGGAGAAAGTGTGCCAGCACAGCAAATGCCTCCCGGACTTTCCCTGCAATTCAGCAAGTGCTTTGCAGCTTGAAATTGGAAGGAAAGCCTCAGATTTAGCAGCCAGAGCTTCAGGAGGAGCAGTAGCGAGCACAGCATCGCTTTTGCAGCAGCTCCTTCCATGTGCATGTTTTTGGGAGTGGAAAGGCTTGCAGAGTGTTCAAGTAGCTTTTTCTCTCCGCTGGAAAGCTGCACGCTCAGTGCCAGTCTTCTGCAGCTTCTTTCTTCACGTTTCAGCAGCTAGCACGCTCTCCGTGTGCAGGAGAAGCGGCTGAGGCTTCCTTGCCGGAGAAGCGGCACCTTCGCCGGCAGAGAGCATCCTGCCGGCCGCGGTGCGCTCCGGAGCGGGGGCTTGTGCCGAAAGAGGCCGGGAACAGGCGCTTACCTTCGGACAGCTCCGGATGCCCGTCTAATGCGTCTCTTGTCGCCTACACGGCAGGGAAAAGCTTTTCCACTCTGTCTAGGAAGGAGAAAGTGTGCCAGCACAGCAAATGCCTCCCGGACTTTCCCTGCAATTCAGCAAGTGCTTTGCAGCTTGAAATTGGAAGGAAAGCCTCCGATTTAGCAGCCAGAGCTTCAGGAGGAGCAGCAGCGAGCACAGCATCGCTTTTGCAGCAGCTCCTTCCATGTGCATGTTTTTGGGAGTGGAAAGGCTTGCAGAGTGTTCAAGTAGCTTTTTCTCTCCGCTGGAAAGCTGCACGCTCAGTGCCAGTGTTCTGCAGCTTCTTTCTTCACGTTTCAGCAGCTAGCACGCTCTCCGTGTGCAGGAGAAGCGGCTGAGGCTTCCTTGCCGGAGAAGCGGCACCTTCGCCGGCAGAGAGCATCCTGCCGGCCGCGGTGCGCTCCGGAGCGGGGGCTTGTGCCGAAAGAGGCCGGCAACAGGCGCTTACCTTCGGACAGCTCCGGATGCCCGTCTAATGCGTCTCCTGTCGCCTACACGGCAGGGAAAAGCTTTTCCACTCTGTCTAGGAAGGAGAAAGTGTGCCAGCACAGCAAATGCCTCCCGGACTTTCCCTGCAATTCAGCAAGTGCTTTGCAGCTTGAAATTGGAAGGAAAGCCTCAGATTTAGCAGCCAGAGCTTCAGGAGGAGCAGCAGCGAGCACAGCATCGCTTTTGCAGCAGCTCCTTCCATGTGCATGTTTTTGGGAGTGGAAAGGCTTGCAGAGTGTTCAAGTAGCTTTTTCTCTCCGCTGGAAAGCTGCACGCTCAGTGCCAGTGTTCTGCAGCTTCTTTCTTCACGTTTCAGCAGCTAGCACGCTCTCCGTGTGCAGGAGAAGCGGCTGAGGCTTCCTTGCCGGAGAAGCGGCACCTTCGCCGGCAGAGAGCATCCTGCCGGCCGCGGTGCGCTCCGGAGCGGGGGCTTGTGCCGAAAGAGGCCGGGAACAGGCGCTTACCTTCGGACAGCTCCGGATGCCCGTCTAATGCGTCTCTTGTCGCCTACACGGCAGGGAAAAGCTTTTCCACTCTGTCTAGGAAGGAGAAAGTGTGCCAGCACAGCAAATGCCTCCCGGACTTTCCCTGCAATTCAGCAAGTGCTTTGCAGCTTGAAATTGGAAGGAAAGCCTCAGATTTAGCAGCCAGAGCTTCAGGAGGAGCAGCAGCGAGCACAGCATCGCTTTTGCAGCAGCTCCTTCCATGTGCATGTTTTTGGGAGTGGAAAGGCTTGCAGAGTGTTCAAGTAGCTTTTTCTCTCCGCTGGAAAGCTGCACGCTCAGTGCCAGTGTTCTGCAGCTTCTTTCTTCACGTTTCAGCAGCTAGCACGCTCTCCGTGTGCAGGAGAAGCGGCTGAGGCTTCCTTGCCGGAGAAGCGGCACCTTCGCCGGCAGAGAGCATCCTGCCGGCCGCGGTGCGCTCCGGAGCGGGGGCTTGTGCCGAAAGAGGCCGGCAACAGGCGCTTACCTTCGGACAGCTCCGGATGCCCGTCTAATGCGTCTCCTGTCGCCTACACGGCAGGGAAAAGCTTTTCCACTCTGTCTAGGAAGGAGAAAGTGTGCCAGCACAGCAAATGCCTCCCGGACTTTCCCTGCAATTCAGCAAGTGCTTTGCAGCTTGAAATTGGAAGGAAAGCCTCAGATTTAGCAGCCAGAGCTTCAGGAGGAGCAGCAGCGAGCACAGCATCGCTTTTGCAGCAGCTCCTTCCATGTGCATGTTTTTGGGAGTGGAAAGGCTTGCAGAGTGTTCAAGTAGCTTTTTCTCTCCGCTGGAAAGCTGCACGCTCAGTGCCAGTGTTCTGCAGCTTCTTTCTTCACGTTTCAGCAGCTAGCACGCTCTCCGTGTGCAGGAGAAGCGGCTGAGGCTTCCTTGCCGGAGAAGCGGCACCTTCGCCGGCAGAGAGCATCCTGCCGGCCGCGGTGCGCTCCGGAGCGGGGGCTTGTGCCGAAAGAGGCCGGCAACAGGCGCTTACCTTCGGACAGCTCCGGATGCCCGTCTAATGCGTCTCCTGTCGCCTACACGGCAGGGAAAAGCTTTTCCACTCTGTCTAGGAAGGAGAAAGTGTGCCAGCACAGCAAATGCCTCCCGGACTTTCCCTGCAATTCAGCAAGTGCTTTGCAGCTTGAAATTGGAAGGAAAGCCTCAGATTTAGCAGCCAGAGCTTCAGGAGGAGCAGCAGCGAGCACAGCATCGCTTTTGCAGCAGCTCCTTCCATGTGCATGTTTTTGGGAGTGGAAAGGCTTGCAGAGTGTTCAAGTAGCTTTTTCTCTCCGCTGGAAAGCTGCACGCTCAGTGCCAGTCTTCTGCAGCTTCTTTCTTCACGTTTCAGCAGCTAGCACGCTCTCCGTGTGCAGGAGAAGCGGCTGAGGCTTCCTTGCCGGAGAAGCGGCGCCTTCGCCGGCAGAGAGCATCCTGCCGGCCGCGGTGCGCTCCGGAGCGGGGGCTTGTGCCGAAAGAGGCCGGCAACAGGCGCTTACCTTCGGACAGCTCCGGATGCCCGTCTAATGCGTCTCCTGTCGCCTACACGGCAGGGAAAAGCTTTTCCACTCTGTCTAGGAAGGAGAAAGTGTGCCAGCACAGCAAATGCCTCCCGGACTTTCCCTGCAATTCAGCAAGTGCTTTGCAGCTTGAAATTGGAAGGAAAGCCTCCGATTTAGCAGCCAGAGCTTCAGGAGGAGCAGCAGCGAGCACAGCATCGCTTTTGCAGCAGCTCCTTCCATGTGCATGTTTTTGGGAGTGGAAAGGCTTGCAGAGTGTTCAAGTAGCTTTTTCTCTCCGCTGGAAAGCTGCACGCTCAGTGCCAGTCTTCTGCAGCTTCTTTCTTCACGTTTCAGCAGCTAGCACGCTCTCCGTGTGCAGGAGAAGCGGCTGAGGCTTCCTTGCCGGAGAAGCGGCGCCTTCGCCGGCAGAGAGCATCCTGCCGGCCGCGGTGCGCTCCGGAGCGGGGGCTTGTGCCGAAAGAGGCCGGCAACAGGCGCTTACCTTCGGACAGCTCCGGATGCCCGTCTAATGCGTCTCCTGTCGCCTACACGGCAGGGAAAAGCTTTTCCACTCTGTCTAGGAAGGAGAAAGTGTGCCAGCACAGCAAATGCCTCCCGGACTTTCCCTGCAATTCAGCAAGTGCTTTGCAGCTTGAAATTGGAAGGAAAGCCTCAGATTTAGCAGCCAGAGCTTCAGGAGGAGCAGCAGCGAGCACAGCATCGCTTTTGCAGCAGCTCCTTCCATGTGCATGTTTTTGGGAGTGGAAAGGCTTGCAGAGTGTTCAAGTAGCTTTTTCTCTCCGCTGGAAAGCTGCACGCTCAGTGCCAGTCTTCTGCAGCTTCTTTCTTCACGTTTCAGCAGCTAGCACGCTCTCCGTGTGCAGGAGAAGCGGCTGAGGCTTCCTTGCCGGAGAAGCGGCGCCTTCGCCGGCAGAGAGCATCCTGCCGGCCGCGGTGCGCTCCGGAGCGGGGGCTTGTGCCGAAAGAGGCCGGCAACAGGCGCTTACCTTCGGACAGCTCCGGATGCCCGTCTAATGCGTCTCCTGTCGCCTACACGGCAGGGAAAAGCTTTTCCACTCTGTCTAGGAAGGAGAAAGTGTGCCAGCACAGCAAATGCCTCCCGGACTTTCCCTGCAATTCAGCAAGTGCTTTGCAGCTTGAAATTGGAAGGAAAGCCTCCGATTTAGCAGCCAGAGCTTCAGGAGGAGCAGCAGCGAGCACAGCATCGCTTTTGCAGCAGCTCCTTCCATGTGCATGTTTTTGGGAGTGGAAAGGCTTGCAGAGTGTTCAAGTAGCTTTTTCTCTCCGCTGGAAAGCTGCACGCTCAGTGCCAGTCTTCTGCAGCTTCTTTCTTCACGTTTCAGCAGCTAGCACGCTCTCCGTGTGCAGGAGAAGCGGCTGAGGCTTCCTTGCCGGAGAAGCGGCACCTTCGCCGGCAGAGAGCATCCTGCCGGCCGCGGTGCGCTCCGGAGCGGGGGCTTGTGCCGAAAGAGGCCGGCAACAGGCGCTTACCTTCGGACAGCTCCGGATGCCCGTCTAATGCGTCTCCTGTCGCCTACACGGCAGGGAAAAGCTTTTCCACTCTGTCTAGGAAGGAGAAAGTGTGCCAGCACAGCAAATGCCTCCCGGACTTTCCCTGCAATTCAGCAAGTGCTTTGCAGCTTGAAATTGGAAGGAAAGCCTCAGATTTAGCAGCCAGAGCTTCAGGAGGAGCAGCAGCGAGCACAGCATCGCTTTTGCAGCAGCTCCTTCCATGTGCATGTTTTTGGGAGTGGAAAGGCTTTCAGAGTGTTCAAGTAGCTTTTTCTCTCCGCTGGAAAGCTGCACGCTCAGTGCCAGTGTTCTGCAGCTTCTTTCTTCACGTTTCAGCAGCTAGCACGCTCTCCGTGTGCAGGAGAAGCGGCTGAGGCTTCCTTGCCGGAGAAGCGGCACCTTCGCCGGCAGAGAGCATCCTGCCGGCCGCGGTGCGCTCCGGAGCGGGGGCTTGTGCCGAAAGAGGCCGGCAACAGGCGCTTACCTTCGGACAGCTCCGGATGCCCGTCTAATGCGTCTCCTGTCGCCTACACGGCAGGGAAAAGCTTTTCCACTCTGTCTAGGAAGGAGAAAGTGTGCCAGCACAGCAAATGCCTCCCGGACTTTCCCTGCAATTCAGCAAGTGCTTTGCAGCTTGAAATTGGAAGGAAAGCCTCGGATTTAGCAGCCAGAGCTTCAGGAGGAGCAGCAGCGAGCACAGCATCGCTTTTGCAGCAGCTCCTTCCATGTGCATGTTTTTGGGAGTGGAAAGGCTTGCAGAGTGTTCAAGTAGCTTTTTCTCTCCGCTGGAAAGCTGCACGCTCAGTGCCAGTGTTCTGCAGCTTCTTTCTTCACGTTTCAGCAGCTAGCACGCTCTCCGTGTGCAGGAGAAGCGGCTGAGGCTTCCTTGCCGGAGAAGCGGCGCCTTCGCCGGCAGAGAGCATCCTGCCGGCCGCGGTGCGCTCCGGAGCGGGGGCTTGTGCCGAAAGAGGCCGGCAACAGGCGCTTACCTTCGGACAGCTCCGGATGCCCGTCTAATGCGTCTCCTGTCGCCTACACGGCAGGGAAAAGCTTTTCCACTCTGTCTAGGAAGGAGAAAGTGTGCCAGCACAGCAAATGCCTCCCGGACTTTCCCTGCAATTCAGCAAGTGCTTTGCAGCTTGAAATTGGAAGGAAAGCCTCCGATTTAGCAGCCAGAGCTTCAGGAGGAGCAGCAGCGAGCACAGCATCGCTTTTGCAGCAGCTCCTTCCATGTGCATGTTTTTGGGAGTGGAAAGGCTTGCAGAGTGTTCAAGTAGCTTTTTCTCTCCGCTGGAAAGCTGCACGCTCAGTGCCAGTCTTCTGCAGCTTCTTTCTTCACGTTTCAGCAGCTAGCACGCTCTCCGTGTGCAGGAGAAGCGGCTGAGGCTTCCTTGCCGGAGAAGCGGCACCTTCGCCGGCAGAGAGCATCCTGCCGGCCGCGGTGCGCTCCGGAGCGGGGGCTTGTGCCGAAAGAGGCCGGCAACAGGCGCTTACCTTCGGACAGCTCCGGATGCCCGTCTAATGCGTCTCCTGTCGCCTACACGGCAGGGAAAAGCTTTTCCACTCTGTCTAGGAAGGAGAAAGTGTGCCAGCACAGCAAATGCCTCCCGGACTTTCCCTGCAATTCAGCAAGTGCTTTGCAGCTTGAAATTGGAAGGAAAGCCTCAGATTTAGCAGCCAGAGCTTCAGGAGGAGCAGCAGCGAGCACAGCATCGCTTTTGCAGCAGCTCCTTCCATGTGCATGTTTTTGGGAGTGGAAAGGCTTGCAGAGTGTTCAAGTAGCTTTTTCTCTCCGCTGGAAAGCTGCACGCTCAGTGCCAGTCTTCTGCAGCTTCTTTCTTCACGTTTCAGCAGCTAGCACGCTCTCCGTGTGCAGGAGAAGCGGCTGAGGCTTCCTTGCCGGAGAAGCGGCACCTTCGCCGGCAGAGAGCATCCTGCCGGCCGCGGTGCGCTCCGGAGCGGGGGCTTGTGCCGAAAGAGGCCGGCAACAGGCGCTTACCTTCGGACAGCTCCGGATGCCCGTCTAATGCGTCTCCTGTCGCCTACACGGCAGGGAAAAGCTTTTCCACTCTGTCTAGGAAGGAGAAAGTGTGCCAGCACAGCAAATGCCTCCCGGACTTTCCCTGCAATTCAGCAAGTGCTTTGCAGCTTGAAATTGGAAGGAAAGCCTCAGATTTAGCAGCCAGAGCTTCAGGAGGAGCAGCAGCGAGCA
Source organism: Fringilla coelebs (assembly GCF_963513975.1). NCBI lineage: Eukaryota > Metazoa > Chordata > Aves > Passeriformes > Fringillidae > Fringilla > Fringilla coelebs. Next base: position 82,566 of record NW_028167190.1, on the reverse strand, counting down.
CAGCATCGCTTTTGCAGCAGCTCCTTCCATGTGCATGTTTTTGGGAGTGGAAAGGCTTGCAGAGTGTTCAAGTAGCTTTTTCTCTCCGCTGGAAAGCTGCACGCTCAGTGCCAGTCTTCTGCAGCTTCTTTCTTCACGTTTCAGCAGCTAGCACGCTCTCCGTGTGCAGGAGAAGCGGCTGAGGCTTCCTTGCCGGAGAAGCGGCACCTTCGCCGGCAGAGAGCATCCTGCCGGCCGCGGTGCGCTCCAGAGCGGGGGCTTGTGCCGAAAGAGGCCGGCAACAGGCGCTTACCTTCGGACAGCTCCGGATGCCCGTCTAATGCGTCTCCTGTCGCCTACACGGCAGGGAAAAGCTTTTCCACTCTGTCTAGGAAGGAGAAAGTGTGCCAGCACAGCAAATGCCTCCCGGACTTTCCCTGCAATTCAGCAAGTGCTTTGCAGCTTGAAATTGGAAGGAAAGCCTCAGATTTAGCAGCCAGAGCTTCAGGAGGAGCAGCAGCGAGCACAGCATCGCCTTTGCAGCAGCTCCTTCCATGTGCATGTTTTTGGGAGTGGAAAGGCTTGCAGAGTGTTCAAGTAGCTTTTTCTCTCCGCTGGAAAGCTGCACGCTCAGTGCCAGTCTTCTGCAGCTTCTTTCTTCACGTTTCAGCAGCTAGCACGCTCTCCGTGTGCAGGAGAAGCGGCTGAGGCTTCCTTGCCGGAGAAGCGGCACCTTCGCCGGCAGAGAGCATCCTGCCGGCCGCGGTGCGCTCCGGAGCGGGGGCTTGTGCCGAAAGAGGCCGGCAACAGGCGCTTACCTTCGGACAGCTCCGGATGCCCGTCTAATGCGTCTCCTGTCGCCTACACGGCAGGGAAAAGCTTTTCCACTCTGTCTAGGAAGGAGAAAGTGTGCCAGCACAGCAAATGCCTCCCGGACTTTCCCTGCAATTCAGCAAGTGCTTTGCAGCTTGAAATTGGAAGGAAAGCCTCAGATTTAGCAGCCAGAGCTTCAGGAGGAGCAGCAGCGAGCACAGCATCGCTTTTGCAGCAGCTCCTTCCATGTGCATGTTTTTGGGAGTGGAAAGGCTTGCAGAGTGTTCAAGTAGCTTTTTCTCTCCGCTGGAAAGCTGCACGCTCAGTGCCAGTGTTCTGCAGCTTCTTTCTTCACGTTTCAGCAGCTAGCACGCTCTCCGTGTGCAGGAGAAGCGGCTGAGGCTTCCTTGCCGGAGAAGCGGCACCTTCGCCGGCAGAGAGCATCCTGCCGGCCGCGGTGCGCTCCGGAGCGGGGGCTTGTGCCGAAAGAGGCCGGCAACAGGCGCTTACCTTCGGACAGCTCCGGATGCCCGTCTAATGCGTCTCTTGTCGCCTACACGGCAGGGAAAAGCTTTTCCACTCTGTCTAGGAAGGAGAAAGTGTGCCAGCACAGCAAATGCCTCCCGGACTTTCCCTGCAATTCAGCAAGTGCTTTGCAGCTTGAAATTGGAAGGAAAGCCTCAGATTTAGCAGCCAGAGCTTCAGGAGGAGCAGCAGCGAGCACAGCATCGCCTTTGCAGCAGCTCCTTCCATGTGCATGTTTTTGGGAGTGGAAAGGCTTGCAGAGTGTTCAAGTAGCTTTTTCTCTCCGCTGGAAAGCTGCACGCTCAGTGCCAGTCTTCTGCAGCTTCTTTCTTCACGTTTCAGCAGCTAGCACGCTCTCCGTGTGCAGGAGAAGCGGCTGAGGCTTCCTTGCCGGAGAAGCGGCACCTTCGCCGGCAGAGAGCATCCTGCCGGCCGCGGTGCGCTCCGGAGCGGGGGCTTGTGCCGAAAGAGGCCGGCAACAGGCGCTTACCTTCGGACAGCTCCGGATGCCCGTCTAATGCGTCTCCTGTCGCCTACACGGCAGGGAAAAGCTTTTCCACTCTGTCTAGGAAGGAGAAAGTGTGCCAGCACAGCAAATGCCTCCCGGACTTTCCCTGCAATTCAGCAAGTGCTTTGCAGCTTGAAATTGGAAGGAAAGCCTCAGATTTAGCAGCCAGAGCTTCAGGAGGAGCAGCAGCGAGCACAGCATCGCTTTTGCAGCAGCTCCTTCCATGTGCATGTTTTTGGGAGTGGAAAGGCTTTCAGAGTGTTCAAGTAGCTTTTTCTCTCCGCTGGAAAGCTGCACGCTCAGTGCCAGTGTTCTGCAGCTTCTTTCTTCACGTTTCAGCAGCTAGCACGCTCTCCGTGTGCAGGAGAAGCGGCTGAGGCTTCCTTGCCGGAGAAGCGGCACCTTCGCCGGCAGAGAGCATCCTGCCGGCCGCGGTGCGCTCCGGAGCGGGGGCTTGTGCCGAAAGAGGCCGGCAACAGGCGCTTACCTTCGGACAGCTCCGGATGCCCGTCTAATGCGTCTCTTGTCGCCTACACGGCAGGGAAAAGCTTTTCCACTCTGTCTAGGAAGGAGAAAGTGTGCCAGCACAGCAAATGCCTCCCGGACTTTCCCTGCAATTCAGCAAGTGCTTTGCAGCTTGAAATTGCAGGGAAAGCCTCAGATTTAGCAGCCAGAGCTTCAGGAGGAGCAGCAGCGAGCACAGCATCGCTTTTGCAGCAGCTCCTTCCATGTGCATGTTTTTGGGAGTGGAAAGGCTTGCAGAGTGTTCAAGTAGCTTTTTCTCTCCGCTGGAAAGCTGCACGCTCAGTGCCAGTCTTCTGCAGCTTCTTTCTTCACGTTTCAGCAGCTAGCACGCTCTCCGTGTGCAGGAGAAGCGGCTGAGGCTTCCTTGCCGGAGAAGCGGCACCTTCGCCGGCAGAGAGCATCCTGCCGGCCGCGGTGCGCTCCGGAGCGGGGGCTTGTGCCGAAAGAGGCCGGCAACAGGCGCTTACCTTCGGACAGCTCCGGATGCCCGTCTAATGCGTCTCCTGTCGCCTACACGGCAGGGAAAAGCTTTTCCACTCTGTCTAGGAAGGAGAAAGTGTGCCAGCACAGCAAATGCCTCCCGGACTTTCCCTGCAATTCAGCAAGTGCTTTGCAGCTTGAAATTGGAAGGAAAGCCTCAGATTTAGCAGCCAGAGCTTCAGGAGGAGCAGCAGCGAGCACAGCATCGCTTTTGCAGCAGCTCCTTCCATGTGCATGTTTTTGGGAGTGGAAAGGCTTGCAGAGTGTTCAAGTAGCTTTTTCTCTCCGCTGGAAAGCTGCACGCTCAGTGCCAGTCTTCTGCAGCTTCTTTCTTCACGTTTCAGCAGCTAGCACGCTCTCCGTGTGCAGGAGAAGCGGCTGAGGCTTCCTTGCCGGAGAAGCGGCGCCTTCGCCGGCAGAGAGCATCCTGCCGGCCGCGGTGCGCTCCGGAGCGGGGGCTTGTGCCGAAAGAGGCCGGCAACAGGCGCTTACCTTCGGACAGCTCCGGATGCCCGTCTAATGCGTCTCCTGTCGCCTACACGGCAGGGAAAAGCTTTTCCACTCTGTCTAGGAAGGAGAAAGTGTGCCAGCACAGCAAATGCCTCCCGGACTTTCCCTGCAATTCAGCAAGTGCTTTGCAGCTTGAAATTGGAAGGAAAGCCTCAGATTTAGCAGCCAGAGCTTCAGGAGGAGCAGCAGCGAGCACAGCATCGCTTTTGCAGCAGCTCCTTCCATGTGCATGTTTTTGGGAGTGGAAAGGCTTGCAGAGTGTTCAAGTAGCTTTTTCTCTCCGCTGGAAAGCTGCACGCTCAGTGCCAGTGTTCTGCAGCTTCTTTCTTCACGTTTCAGCAGCTAGCACGCTCTCCGTGTGCAGGAGAAGCGGCTGAGGCTTCCTTGCCGGAGAAGCGGCACCTTCGCCGGCAGAGAGCATCCTGCCGGCCGCGGTGCGCTCCGGAGCGGGGGCTTGTGCCGAAAGAGGCCGGCAACAGGCGCTTACCTTCGGACAGCTCCGGATGCCCGTCTAATGCGTCTCTTGTCGCCTACACGGCAGGGAAAAGCTTTTCCACTCTGTCTAGGAAGGAGAAAGTGTGCCAGCACAGCAAATGCCTCCCGGACTTTCCCTGCAATTCAGCAAGTGCTTTGCAGCTTGAAATTGGAAGGAAAGCCTCAGATTTAGCAGCCAGAGCTTCAGGAGGAGCAGCAGCGAGCACAGCATCGCCTTTGCAGCAGCTCCTTCCATGTGCATGTTTTTGGGAGTGGAAAGGCTTGCAGAGTGTTCAAGTAGCTTTTTCTCTCCGCTGGAAAGCTGCACGCTCAGTGCCAGTCTTCTGCAGCTTCTTTCTTCACGTTTCAGCAGCTAGCACGCTCTCCGTGTGCAGGAGAAGCGGCTGAGGCTTCCTTGCCGGAGAAGCGGCACCTTCGCCGGCAGAGAGCATCCTGCCGGCCGCGGTGCGCTCCGGAGCGGGGGCTTGTGCCGAAAGAGGCCGGCAACAGGCGCTTACCTTCGGACAGCTCCGGATGCCCGTCTAATGCGTCTCCTGTCGCCTACACGGCAGGGAAAAGCTTTTCCACTCTGTCTAGGAAGGAGAAAGTGTGCCAGCACAGCAAATGCCTCCCGGACTTTCCCTGCAATTCAGCAAGTGCTTTGCAGCTTGAAATTGGAAGGAAAGCCTCAGATTTAGCAGCCAGAGCTTCAGGAGGAGCAGCAGCGAGCACAGCATCGCTTTTGCAGCAGCTCCTTCCATGTGCATGTTTTTGGGAGTGGAAAGGCTTTCAGAGTGTTCAAGTAGCTTTTTCTCTCCGCTGGAAAGCTGCACGCTCAGTGCCAGTGTTCTGCAGCTTCTTTCTTCACGTTTCAGCAGCTAGCACGCTCTCCGTGTGCAGGAGAAGCGGCTGAGGCTTCCTTGCCGGAGAAGCGGCACCTTCGCCGGCAGAGAGCATCCTGCCGGCCGCGGTGCGCTCCGGAGCGGGGGCTTGTGCCGAAAGAGGCCGGCAACAGGCGCTTACCTTCGGACAGCTCCGGATGCCCGTCTAATGCGTCTCTTGTCGCCTACACGGCAGGGAAAAGCTTTTCCACTCTGTCTAGGAAGGAGAAAGTGTGCCAGCACAGCAAATGCCTCCCGGACTTTCCCTGCAATTCAGCAAGTGCTTTGCAGCTTGAAATTGCAGGGAAAGCCTCAGATTTAGCAGCCAGAGCTTCAGGAGGAGCAGCAGCGAGCACAGCATCGCTTTTGCAGCAGCTCCTTCCATGTGCATGTTTTTGGGAGTGGAAAGGCTTGCAGAGTGTTCAAGTAGCTTTTTCTCTCCGCTGGAAAGCTGCACGCTCAGTGCCAGTCTTCTGCAGCTTCTTTCTTCACGTTTCAGCAGCTAGCACGCTCTCCGTGTGCAGGAGAAGCGGCTGAGGCTTCCTTGCCGGAGAAGCGGCACCTTCGCCGGCAGAGAGCATCCTGCCGGCCGCGGTGCGCTCCGGAGCGGGGGCTTGTGCCGAAAGAGGCCGGCAACAGGCGCTTACCTTCGGACAGCTCCGGATGCCCGTCTAATGCGTCTCCTGTCGCCTACACGGCAGGGAAAAGCTTTTCCACTCTGTCTAGGAAGGAGAAAGTGTGCCAGCACAGCAAATGCCTCCCGGACTTTCCCTGCAATTCAGCAAGTGCTTTGCAGCTTGAAATTGGAAGGAAAGCCTCAGATTTAGCAGCCAGAGCTTCAGGAGGAGCAGCAGCGAGCACAGCATCGCTTTTGCAGCAGCTCCTTCCATGTGCATGTTTTTGGGAGTGGAAAGGCTTGCAGAGTGTTCAAGTAGCTTTTTCTCTCCGCTGGAAAGCTGCACGCTCAGTGCCAGTCTTCTGCAGCTTCTTTCTTCACGTTTCAGCAGCTAGCACGCTCTCCGTGTGCAGGAGAAGCGGCTGAGGCTTCCTTGCCGGAGAAGCGGCGCCTTCGCCGGCAGAGAGCATCCTGCCGGCCGCGGTGCGCTCCGGAGCGGGGGCTTGTGCCGAAAGAGGCCGGCAACAGGCGCTTACCTTCGGACAGCTCCGGATGCCCGTCTAATGCGTCTCCTGTCGCCTACACGGCAGGGAAAAGCTTTTCCACTCTGTCTAGGAAGGAGAAAGTGTGCCAGCACAGCAAATGCCTCCCGGACTTTCCCTGCAATTCAGCAAGTGCTTTGCAGCTTGAAATTGGAAGGAAAGCCTCAGATTTAGCAGCCAGAGCTTCAGGAGGAGCAGCAGCGAGCACAGCATCGCTTTTGCAGCAGCTCCTTCCATGTGCATGTTTTTGGGAGTGGAAAGGCTTGCAGAGTGTTCAAGTAGCTTTTTCTCTCCGCTGGAAAGCTGCACGCTCAGTGCCAGTGTTCTGCAGCTTCTTTCTTCACGTTTCAGCAGCTAGCACGCTCTCCGTGTGCAGGAGAAGCGGCTGAGGCTTCCTTGCCGGAGAAGCGGCACCTTCGCCGGCAGAGAGCATCCTGCCGGCCGCGGTGCGCTCCGGAGCGGGGGCTTGTGCCGAAAGAGGCCGGCAACAGGCGCTTACCTTCGGACAGCTCCGGATGCCCGTCTAATGCGTCTCTTGTCGCCTACACGGCAGGGAAAAGCTTTTCCACTCTGTCTAGGAAGGAGAAAGTGTGCCAGCACAGCAAATGCCTCCCGGACTTTCCCTGCAATTCAGCAAGTGCTTTGCAGCTTGAAATTGGAAGGAAAGCCTCAGATTTAGCAGCCAGAGCTTCAGGAGGAGCAGCAGCGAGCACAGCATCGCTTTTGCAGCAGCTCCTTCCATGTGCATGTTTTTGGGAGTGGAAAGGCTTGCAGAGTGTTCAAGTAGCTTTTTCTCTCCGCTGGAAAGCTGCACGCTCAGTGCCAGTCTTCTGCAGCTTCTTTCTTCACGTTTCAGCAGCTAGCACGCTCTCCGTGTGCAGGAGAAGCGGCTGAGGCTTCCTTGCCGGAGAAGCGGCACCTTCGCCGGCAGAGAGCATCCTGCCGGCCGCGGTGCGCTCCGGAGCGGGGGCTTGTGCCGAAAGAGGCCGGCAACAGGCGCTTACCTTCGGACAGCTCCGGATGCCCGTCTAATGCGTCTCCTGTCGCCTACACGGCAGGGAAAAGCTTTTCCACTCTGTCTAGGAAGGAGAAAGTGTGCCAGCACAGCAAATGCCTCCCGGACTTTCCCTGCAATTCAGCAAGTGCTTTGCAGCTTGAAATTGGAAGGAAAGCCTCAGATTTAGCAGCCAGAGCTTCAGGAGGAGCAGCAGCGAGCACAGCATCGCTTTTGCAGCAGCTCCTTCCATGTGCATGTTTTTGGGAGTGGAAAGGCTTGCAGAGTGTTCAAGTAGCTTTTTCTCTCCGCTGGAAAGCTGCACGCTCAGTGCCAGTGTTCTGCAGCTTCTTTCTTCACGTTTCAGCAGCTAGCACGCTCTCCGTGTGCAGGAGAAGCGGCTGAGGCTTCCTTGCCGGAGAAGCGGCACCTTCGCCGGCAGAGAGCATCCTGCCGGCCGCGGTGCGCTCCGGAGCGGGGGCTTGTGCCGAAAGAGGCCGGCAACAGGCGCTTACCTTCGGACAGCTCCGGATGCCCGTCTAATGCGTCTCCTGTCGCCTACACGGCAGGGAAAAGCTTTTCCACTCTGTCTAGGAAGGAGAAAGTGTGCCAGCACAGCAAATGCCTCCCGGACTTTCCCTGCAATTCAGCAAGTGCTTTGCAGCTTGAAATTGGAAGGAAAGCCTCAGATTTAGCAGCCAGAGCTTCAGGAGGAGCAGCAGCGAGCACAGCATCGCTTTTGCAGCAGCTCCTTCCATGTGCATGTTTTTGGGAGTGGAAAGGCTTGCAGAGTGTTCAAGTAGCTTTTTCTCTCCGCTGGAAAGCTGCACGCTCAGTGCCAGTGTTCTGCAGCTTCTTTCTTCACGTTTCAGCAGCTAGCACGCTCTCCGTGTGCAGGAGAAGCGGCTGAGGCTTCCTTGCCGGAGAAGCGGCACCTTCGCCGGCAGAGAGCATCCTGCCGGCCGCGGTGCGCTCCGGAGCGGGGGCTTGTGCCGAAAGAGGCCGGCAACAGGCGCTTACCTTCGGACAGCTCCGGATGCCCGTCTAATGCGTCTCCTGTCGCCTACACGGCAGGGAAAAGCTTTTCCACTCTGTCTAGGAAGGAGAAAGTGTGCCAGCACAGCAAATGCCTCCCGGACTTTCCCTGCAATTCAGCAAGTGCTTTGCAGCTTGAAATTGGAAGGAAAGCCTCAGATTTAGCAGCCAGAGCTTCAGGAGGAGCAGCAGCGAGCACAGCATCGCTTTTGCAGCAGCTCCTTCCATGTGCATGTTTTTGGGAGTGGAAAGGCTTGCAGAGTGTTCAAGTAGCTTTTTCTCTCCGCTGGAAAGCTGCACGCTCAGTGCCAGTCTTCTGCAGCTTCTTTCTTCACGTTTCAGCAGCTAGCACGCTCTCCGTGTGCAGGAGAAGCGGCTGAGGCTTCCTTGCCGGAGAAGCGGCACCTTCGCCGGCAGAGAGCATCCTGCCGGCCGCGGTGCGCTCCGGAGCGGGGGCTTGTGCCGAAAGAGGCCGGCAACAGGCGCTTACCTTCGGACAGCTCCAGATGCCCGTCTAATGCGTCTCCTGTCGCCTACACGGCAGGGAAAAGCTTTTCCACTCTGTCTAGGAAGGAGAAAGTGTGCCAGCACAGCAAATGCCTCCCGGACTTTCCCTGCAATTCAGCAAGTGCTTTGCAGCTTGAAATTGGAAGGAAAGCCTCAGATTTAGCAGCCAGAGCTTCAGGAGGAGCAGCAGCGAGCACAGCATCGCTTTTGCAGCAGCTCCTTCCATGTGCATGTTTTTGGGAGTGGAAAGGCTTGCAGAGTGTTCAAGTAGCTTTTTCTCTCCGCTGGAAAGCTGCACGCTCAGTGCCAGTGTTCTGCAGCTTCTTTCTTCACGTTTCAGCAGCTAGCACGCTCTCCGTGTGCAGGAGAAGCGGCTGAGGCTTCCTTGCCGGAGAAGCGGCACCTTCGCCGGCAGAGAGCATCCTGCCGGCCGCGGTGCGCTCCGGAGCGGGGGCTTGTGCCGAAAGAGGCCGGCAACAGGCGCTTACCTTCGGACAGCTCCGGATGCCCGTCTAATGCGTCTCTTGTCGCCTACACGGCAGGGAAAAGCTTTTCCACTCTGTCTAGGAAGGAGAAAGTGTGCCAGCACAGCAAATGCCTCCCGGACTTTCCCTGCAATTCAGCAAGTGCTTTGCAGCTTGAAATTGGAAGGAAAGCCTCAGATTTAGCAGCCAGAGCTTCAGGAGGAGCAGCAGCGAGCACAGCATCGCCTTTGCAGCAGCTCCTTCCATGTGCATGTTTTTGGGAGTGGAAAGGCTTGCAGAGTGTTCAAGTAGCTTTTTCTCTCCGCTGGAAAGCTGCACGCTCAGTGCCAGTCTTCTGCAGCTTCTTTCTTCACGTTTCAGCAGCTAGCACGCTCTCCGTGTGCAGGAGAAGCGGCTGAGGCTTCCTTGCCGGAGAAGCGGCACCTTCGCCGGCAGAGAGCATCCTGCCGGCCGCGGTGCGCTCCGGAGCGGGGGCTTGTGCCGAAAGAGGCCGGCAACAGGCGCTTACCTTCGGACAGCTCCGGATGCCCGTCTAATGCGTCTCCTGTCGCCTACACGGCAGGGAAAAGCTTTTCCACTCTGTCTAGGAAGGAGAAAGTGTGCCAGCACAGCAAATGCCTCCCGGACTTTCCCTGCAATTCAGCAAGTGCTTTGCAGCTTGAAATTGGAAGGAAAGCCTCCGATTTAGCAGCCAGAGCTTCAGGAGGAGCAGCAGCGAGCACAGCATCGCTTTTGCAGCAGCTCCTTCCATGTGCATGTTTTTGGGAGTGGAAAGGCTTTCAGAGTGTTCAAGTAGCTTTTTCTCTCCGCTGGAAAGCTGCACGCTCAGTGCCAGTGTTCTGCAGCTTCTTTCTTCACGTTTCAGCAGCTAGCACGCTCTCCGTGTGCAGGAGAAGCGGCTGAGGCTTCCTTGCCGGAGAAGCGGCACCTTCGCCGGCAGAGAGCATCCTGCCGGCCGCGGTGCGCTCCGGAGCGGGGGCTTGTGCCGAAAGAGGCCGGCAACAGGCGCTTACCTTCGGACAGCTCCGGATGCCCGTCTAATGCGTCTCTTGTCGCCTACACGGCAGGGAAAAGCTTTTCCACTCTGTCTAGGAAGGAGAAAGTGTGCCAGCACAGCAAATGCCTCCCGGACTTTCCCTGCAATTCAGCAAGTGCTTTGCAGCTTGAAATTGCAGGGAAAGCCTCAGATTTAGCAGCCAGAGCTTCAGGAGGAGCAGCAGCGAGCACAGCATCGCTTTTGCAGCAGCTCCTTCCATGTGCATGTTTTTGGGAGTGGAAAGGCTTGCAGAGTGTTCAAGTAGCTTTTTCTCTCCGCTGGAAAGCTGCACGCTCAGTGCCAGTCTTCTGCAGCTTCTTTCTTCACGTTTCAGCAGCTAGCACGCTCTCCGTGTGCAGGAGAAGCGGCTGAGGCTTCCTTGCCGGAGAAGCGGCACCTTCGCCGGCAGAGAGCATCCTGCCGGCCGCGGTGCGCTCCGGAGCGGGGGCTTGTGCCGAAAGAGGCCGGCAACAGGCGCTTACCTTCGGACAGCTCCGGATGCCCGTCTAATGCGTCTCTTGTCGCCTACACGGCAGGGAAAAGCTTTTCCACTCTGTCTAGGAAGGAGAAAGTGTGCCAGCACAGCAAATGCCTCCCGGACTTTCCCTGCAATTCAGCAAGTGCTTTGCAGCTTGAAATTGGAAGGAAAGCCTCAGATTTAGCAGCCAGAGCTTCAGGAGGAGCAGCAGCGAGCACAGCATCGCTTTTGCAGCAGCTCCTTCCATGTGCATGTTTTTGGGAGTGGAAAGGCTTGCAGAGTGTTCAAGTAGCTTTTTCTCTCCGCTGGAAAGCTGCACGCTCAGTGCCAGTCTTCTGCAGCTTCTTTCTTCACGTTTCAGCAGCTAGCACGCTCTCCGTGTGCAGGAGAAGCGGCTGAGGCTTCCTTGCCGGAGAAGCGGCACCTTCGCCGGCAGAGAGCATCCTGCCGGCCGCGGTGCGCTCCGGAGCGGGGGCTTGTGCCGAAAGAGGCCGGCAACAGGCGCTTACCTTCGGACAGCTCCAGATGCCCGTCTAATGCGTCTCCTGTCGCCTACACGGCAGGGAAAAGCTTTTCCACTCTGTCTAGGAAGGAGAAAGTGTGCCAGCACAGCAAATGCCTCCCGGACTTTCCCTGCAATTCAGCAAGTGCTTTGCAGCTTGAAATTGGAAGGAAAGCCTCAGATTTAGCAGCCAGAGCTTCAGGAGGAGCAGCAGCGAGCACAGCATCGCTTTTGCAGCAGCTCCTTCCATGTGCATGTTTTTGGGAGTGGAAAGGCTTGCAGAGTGTTCAAGTAGCTTTTTCTCTCCGCTGGAAAGCTGCACGCTCAGTGCCAGTGTTCTGCAGCTTCTTTCTTCACGTTTCAGCAGCTAGCACGCTCTCCGTGTGCAGGAGAAGCGGCTGAGGCTTCCTTGCCGGAGAAGCGGCACCTTCGCCGGCAGAGAGCATCCTGCCGGCCGCGGTGCGCTCCGGAGCGGGGGCTTGTGCCGAAAGAGGCCGGCAACAGGCGCTTACCTTCGGACAGCTCCGGATGCCCGTCTAATGCGTCTCCTGTCGCCTACACGGCAGGGAAAAGCTTTTCCACTCTGTCTAGGAAGGAGAAAGTGTGCCAGCACAGCAAATGCCTCCCGGACTTTCCCTGCAATTCAGCAAGTGCTTTGCAGCTTGAAATTGGAAGGAAAGCCTCAGATTTAGCAGCCAGAGCTTCAGGAGGAGCAGCAGCGAGCACAGCATCGCCTTTGCAGCAGCTCCTTCCATGTGCATGTTTTTGGGAGTGGAAAGGCTTGCAGAGTGTTCAAGTAGCTTTTTCTCTCCGCTGGAAAGCTGCACGCTCAGTGCCAGTGTTCTGCAGCTTCTTTCTTCACGTTTCAGCAGCTAGCACGCTCTCCGTGTGCAGGAGAAGCGGCTGAGGCTTCCTTGCCGGAGAAGCGGCACCTTCGCCGGCAGAGAGCATCCTGCCGGCCGCGGTGCGCTCCGGAGCGGGGGCTTGTGCCGAAAGAGGCCGGCAACAGGCGCTTACCTTCGGACAGCTCCGGATGCCCGTCTAATGCGTCTCCTGTCGCCTACACGGCAGGGAAAAGCTTTTCCACTCTGTCTAGGAAGGAGAAAGTGTGCCAGCACAGCAAATGCCTCCCGGACTTTCCCTGCAATTCAGCAAGTGCTTTGCAGCTTGAAATTGGAAGGAAAGCCTCAGATTTAGCAGCCAGAGCTTCAGGAGGAGCAGCAGCGAGCACAGCATCGCTTTTGCAGCAGCTCCTTCCATGTGCATGTTTTTGGGAGTGGAAAGGCTTGCAGAGTGTTCAAGTAGCTTTTTCTCTCCGCTGGAAAGCTGCACGCTCAGTGCCAGTCTTCTGCAGCTTCTTTCTTCACGTTTCAGCAGCTAGCACGCTCTCCGTGTGCAGGAGAAGCGGCTGAGGCTTCCTTGCCGGAGAAGCGGCACCTTCGCCGGCAGAGAGCATCCTGCCGGCCGCGGTGCGCTCCGGAGCGGGGGCTTGTGCCGAAAGAGGCCGGCAACAGGCGCTTACCTTCGGACAGCTCCAGATGCCCGTCTAATGCGTCTCCTGTCGCCTACACGGCAGGGAAAAGCTTTTCCACTCTGTCTAGGAAGGAGAAAGTGTGCCAGCACAGCAAATGCCTCCCGGACTTTCCCTGCAATTCAGCAAGTGCTTTGCAGCTTGAAATTGGAAGGAAAGCCTCAGATTTAGCAGCCAGAGCTTCAGGAGGAGCAGCAGCGAGCACAGCATCGCTTTTGCAGCAGCTCCTTCCATGTGCATGTTTTTGGGAGTGGAAAGGCTTGCAGAGTGTTCAAGTAGCTTTTTCTCTCCGCTGGAAAGCTGCACGCTCAGTGCCAGTGTTCTGCAGCTTCTTTCTTCACGTTTCAGCAGCTAGCACGCTCTCCGTGTGCAGGAGAAGCGGCTGAGGCTTCCTTGCCGGAGAAGCGGCACCTTCGCCGGCAGAGAGCATCCTGCCGGCCGCGGTGCGCTCCGGAGCGGGGGCTTGTGCCGAAAGAGGCCGGCAACAGGCGCTTACCTTCGGACAGCTCCGGATGCCCGTCTAATGCGTCTCTTGTCGCCTACACGGCAGGGAAAAGCTTTTCCACTCTGTCTAGGAAGGAGAAAGTGTGCCAGCACAGCAAATGCCTCCCGGACTTTCCCTGCAATTCAGCAAGTGCTTTGCAGCTTGAAATTGGAAGGAAAGCCTCAGATTTAGCAGCCAGAGCTTCAGGAGGAGCAGCAGCGAGCACAGCATCGCCTTTGCAGCAGCTCCTTCCATGTGCATGTTTTTGGGAGTGGAAAGGCTTGCAGAGTGTTCAAGTAGCTTTTTCTCTCCGCTGGAAAGCTGCACGCTCAGTGCCAGTCTTCTGCAGCTTCTTTCTTCACGTTTCAGCAGCTAGCACGCTCTCCGTGTGCAGGAGAAGCGGCTGAGGCTTCCTTGCCGGAGAAGCGGCACCTTCGCCGGCAGAGAGCATCCTGCCGGCCGCGGTGCGCTCCGGAGCGGGGGCTTGTGCCGAAAGAGGCCGGCAACAGGCGCTTACCTTCGGACAGCTCCGGATGCCCGTCTAATGCGTCTCCTGTCGCCTACACGGCAGGGAAAAGCTTTTCCACTCTGTCTAGGAAGGAGAAAGTGTGCCAGCACAGCAAATGCCTCCCGGACTTTCCCTGCAATTCAGCAAGTGCTTTGCAGCTTGAAATTGGAAGGAAAGCCTCCGATTTAGCAGCCAGAGCTTCAGGAGGAGCAGCAGCGAGCACAGCATCGCTTTTGCAGCAGCTCCTTCCATGTGCATGTTTTTGGGAGTGGAAAGGCTTTCAGAGTGTTCAAGTAGCTTTTTCTCTCCGCTGGAAAGCTGCACGCTCAGTGCCAGTGTTCTGCAGCTTCTTTCTTCACGTTTCAGCAGCTAGCACGCTCTCCGTGTGCAGGAGAAGCGGCTGAGGCTTCCTTGCCGGAGAAGCGGCACCTTCGCCGGCAGAGAGCATCCTGCCGGCCGCGGTGCGCTCCGGAGCGGGGGCTTGTGCCGAAAGAGGCCGGCAACAGGCGCTTACCTTCGGACAGCTCCGGATGCCCGTCTAATGCGTCTCTTGTCGCCTACACGGCAGGGAAAAGCTTTTCCACTCTGTCTAGGAAGGAGAAAGTGTGCCAGCACAGCAAATGCCTCCCGGACTTTCCCTGCAATTCAGCAAGTGCTTTGCAGCTTGAAATTGCAGGGAAAGCCTCAGATTTAGCAGCCAGAGCTTCAGGAGGAGCAGCAGCGAGCACAGCATCGCTTTTGCAGCAGCTCCTTCCATGTGCATGTTTTTGGGAGTGGAAAGGCTTGCAGAGTGTTCAAGTAGCTTTTTCTCTCCGCTGGAAAGCTGCACGCTCAGTGCCAGTCTTCTGCAGCTTCTTTCTTCACGTTTCAGCAGCTAGCACGCTCTCCGTGTGCAGGAGAAGCGGCTGAGGCTTCCTTGCCGGAGAAGCGGCACCTTCGCCGGCAGAGAGCATCCTGCCGGCCGCGGTGCGCTCCGGAGCGGGGGCTTGTGCCGAAAGAGGCCGGCAACAGGCGCTTACCTTCGGACAGCTCCGGATGCCCGTCTAATGCGTCTCCTGTCGCCTACACGGCAGGGAAAAGCTTTTCCACTCTGTCTAGGAAGGAGAAAGTGTGCCAGCACAGCAAATGCCTCCCGGACTTTCCCTGCAATTCAGCAAGTGCTTTGCAGCTTGAAATTGGAAGGAAAGCCTCAGATTTAGCAGCCAGAGCTTCAGGAGGAGCAGCAGCGAGCACAGCATCGCTTTTGCAGCAGCTCCTTCCATGTGCATGTTTTTGGGAGTGGAAAGGCTTGCAGAGTGTTCAAGTAGCTTTTTCTCTCCGCTGGAAAGCTGCACGCTCAGTGCCAGTCTTCTGCAGCTTCTTTCTTCACGTTTCAGCAGCTAGCACGCTCTCCGTGTGCAGGAGAAGCGGCTGAGGCTTCCTTGCCGGAGAAGCGGCGCCTTCGCCGGCAGAGAGCATCCTGCCGGCCGCGGTGCGCTCCGGAGCGGGGGCTTGTGCCGAAAGAGGCCGGCAACAGGCGCTTACCTTCGGACAGCTCCGGATGCCCGTCTAATGCGTCTCCTGTCGCCTACACGGCAGGGAAAAGCTTTTCCACTCTGTCTAGGAAGGAGAAAGTGTGCCAGCACAGCAAATGCCTCCCGGACTTTCCCTGCAATTCAGCAAGTGCTTTGCAGCTTGAAATTGGAAGGAAAGCCTCAGATTTAGCAGCCAGAGCTTCAGGAGGAGCAGCAGCGAGCACAGCATCGCTTTTGCAGCAGCTCCTTCCATGTGCATGTTTTTGGGAGTGGAAAGGCTTGCAGAGTGTTCAAGTAGCTTTTTCTCTCCGCTGGAAAGCTGCACGCTCAGTGCCAGTGTTCTGCAGCTTCTTTCTTCACGTTTCAGCAGCTAGCACGCTCTCCGTGTGCAGGAGAAGCGGCTGAGGCTTCCTTGCCGGAGAAGCGGCACCTTCGCCGGCAGAGAGCATCCTGCCGGCCGCGGTGCGCTCCGGAGCGGGGGCTTGTGCCGAAAGAGGCCGGCAACAGGCGCTTACCTTCGGACAGCTCCGGATGCCCGTCTAATGCGTCTCTTGTCGCCTACACGGCAGGGAAAAGCTTTTCCACTCTGTCTAGGAAGGAGAAAGTGTGCCAGCACAGCAAATGCCTCCCGGACTTTCCCTGCAATTCAGCAAGTGCTTTGCAGCTTGAAATTGGAAGGAAAGCCTCAGATTTAGCAGCCAGAGCTTCAGGAGGAGCAGCAGCGAGCACAGCATCGCTTTTGCAGCAGCTCCTTCCATGTGCATGTTTTTGGGAGTGGAAAGGCTTGCAGAGTGTTCAAGTAGCTTTTTCTCTCCGCTGGAAAGCTGCACGCTCAGTGCCAGTCTTCTGCAGCTTCTTTCTTCACGTTTCAGCAGCTAGCACGCTCTCCGTGTGCAGGAGAAGCGGCTGAGGCTTCCTTGCCGGAGAAGCGGCACCTTCGCCGGCAGAGAGCATCCTGCCGGCCGCGGTGCGCTCCGGAGCGGGGGCTTGTGCCGAAAGAGGCCGGCAACAGGCGCTTACCTTCGGACAGCTCCAGATGCCCGTCTAATGCGTCTCCTGTCGCCTACACGGCAGGGAAAAGCTTTTCCACTCTGTCTAGGAAGGAGAAAGTGTGCCAGCACAGCAAATGCCTCCCGGACTTTCCCTGCAATTCAGCAAGTGCTTTGCAGCTTGAAATTGGAAGGAAAGCCTCAGATTTAGCAGCCAGAGCTTCAGGAGGAGCAGCAGCGAGCACAGCATCGCTTTTGCAGCAGCTCCTTCCATGTGCATGTTTTTGGGAGTGGAAAGGCTTGCAGAGTGTTCAAGTAGCTTTTTCTCTCCGCTGGAAAGCTGCACGCTCAGTGCCAGTGTTCTGCAGCTTCTTTCTTCACGTTTCAGCAGCTAGCACGCTCTCCGTGTGCAGGAGAAGCGGCTGAGGCTTCCTTGCCGGAGAAGCGGCACCTTCGCCGGCAGAGAGCATCCTGCCGGCCGCGGTGCGCTCCGGAGCGGGGGCTTGTGCCGAAAGAGGCCGGCAACAGGCGCTTACCTTCGGACAGCTCCGGATGCCCGTCTAATGCGTCTCCTGTCGCCTACACGGCAGGGAAAAGCTTTTCCACTCTGTCTAGGAAGGAGAAAGTGTGCCAGCACAGCAAATGCCTCCCGGACTTTCCCTGCAATTCAGCAAGTGCTTTGCAGCTTGAAATTGGAAGGAAAGCCTCAGATTTAGCAGCCAGAGCTTCAGGAGGAGCAGCAGCGAGCACAGCATCGCTTTTGCAGCAGCTCCTTCCATGTGCATGTTTTTGGGAGTGGAAAGGCTTGCAGAGTGTTCAAGTAGCTTTTTCTCTCCGCTGGAAAGCTGCACGCTCAGTGCCAGTCTTCTGCAGCTTCTTTCTTCACGTTTCAGCAGCTAGCACGCTCTCCGTGTGCAGGAGAAGCGGCTGAGGCTTCCTTGCCGGAGAAGCGGCACCTTCGCCGGCAGAGAGCATCCTGCCGGCCGCGGTGCGCTCCGGAGCGGGGGCTTGTGCCGAAAGAGGCCGGCAACAGGCGCTTACCTTCGGACAGCTCCGGATGCCCGTCTAATGCGTCTCCTGTCGCCTACACGGCAGGGAAAAGCTTTTCCACTCTGTCTAGGAAGGAGAAAGTGTGCCAGCACAGCAAATGCCTCCCGGACTTTCCCTGCAATTCAGCAAGTGCTTTGCAGCTTGAAATTGGAAGGAAAGCCTCAGATTTAGCAGCCAGAGCTTCAGGAGGAGCAGCAGCGAGCACAGCATCGCTTTTGCAGCAGCTCCTTCCATGTGCATGTTTTTGGGAGTGGAAAGGCTTGCAGAGTGTTCAAGTAGCTTTTTCTCTCCGCTGGAAAGCTGCACGCTCAGTGCCAGTCTTCTGCAGCTTCTTTCTTCACGTTTCAGCAGCTAGCACGCTCTCCGTGTGCAGGAGAAGCGGCTGAGGCTTCCTTGCCGGAGAAGCGGCACCTTCGCCGGCAGAGAGCATCCTGCCGGCCGCGGTGCGCTCCGGAGCGGGGGCTTGTGCCGAAAGAGGCCGGCAACAGGCGCTTACCTTCGGACAGCTCCAGATGCCCGTCTAATGCGTCTCCTGTCGCCTACACGGCAGGGAAAAGCTTTTCCACTCTGTCTAGGAAGGAGAAAGTGTGCCAGCACAGCAAATGCCTCCCGGACTTTCCCTGCAATTCAGCAAGTGCTTTGCAGCTTGAAATTGGAAGGAAAGCCTCAGATTTAGCAGCCAGAGCTTCAGGAGGAGCAGCAGCGAGCACAGCATCGCTTTTGCAGCAGCTCCTTCCATGTGCATGTTTTTGGGAGTGGAAAGGCTTGCAGAGTGTTCAAGTAGCTTTTTCTCTCCGCTGGAAAGCTGCACGCTCAGTGCCAGTGTTCTGCAGCTTCTTTCTTCACGTTTCAGCAGCTAGCACGCTCTCCGTGTGCAGGAGAAGCGGCTGAGGCTTCCTTGCCGGAGAAGCGGCACCTTCGCCGGCAGAGAGCATCCTGCCGGCCGCGGTGCGCTCCGGAGCGGGGGCTTGTGCCGAAAGAGGCCGGCAACAGGCGCTTACCTTCGGACAGCTCCGGATGCCCGTCTAATGCGTCTCTTGTCGCCTACACGGCAGGGAAAAGCTTTTCCACTCTGTCTAGGAAGGAGAAAGTGTGCCAGCACAGCAAATGCCTCCCGGACTTTCCCTGCAATTCAGCAAGTGCTTTGCAGCTTGAAATTGGAAGGAAAGCCTCAGATTTAGCAGCCAGAGCTTCAGGAGGAGCAGCAGCGAGCACAGCATCGCCTTTGCAGCAGCTCCTTCCATGTGCATGTTTTTGGGAGTGGAAAGGCTTGCAGAGTGTTCAAGTAGCTTTTTCTCTCCGCTGGAAAGCTGCACGCTCAGTGCCAGTCTTCTGCAGCTTCTTTCTTCACGTTTCAGCAGCTAGCACGCTCTCCGTGTGCAGGAGAAGCGGCTGAGGCTTCCTTGCCGGAGAAGCGGCACCTTCGCCGGCAGAGAGCATCCTGCCGGCCGCGGTGCGCTCCGGAGCGGGGGCTTGTGCCGAAAGAGGCCGGCAACAGGCGCTTACCTTCGGACAGCTCCGGATGCCCGTCTAATGCGTCTCCTGTCGCCTACACGGCAGGGAAAAGCTTTTCCACTCTGTCTAGGAAGGAGAAAGTGTGCCAGCACAGCAAATGCCTCCCGGACTTTCCCTGCAATTCAGCAAGTGCTTTGCAGCTTGAAATTGGAAGGAAAGCCTCAGATTTAGCAGCCAGAGCTTCAGGAGGAGCAGCAGCGAGCACAGCATCGCTTTTGCAGCAGCTCCTTCCATGTGCATGTTTTTGGGAGTGGAAAGGCTTGCAGAGTGTTCAAGTAGCTTTTTCTCTCCGCTGGAAAGCTGCACGCTCAGTGCCAGTCTTCTGCAGCTTCTTTCTTCACGTTTCAGCAGCTAGCACGCTCTCCGTGTGCAGGAGAAGCGGCTGAGGCTTCCTTGCCGGAGAAGCGGCACCTTCGCCGGCAGAGAGCATCCTGCCGGCCGCGGTGCGCTCCGGAGCGGGGGCTTGTGCCGAAAGAGGCCGGCAACAGGCGCTTACCTTCGGACAGCTCCGGATGCCCGTCTAATGCGTCTCTTGTCGCCTACACGGCAGGGAAAAGCTTTTCCACTCTGTCTAGGAAGGAGAAAGTGTGCCAGCACAGCAAATGCCTCCCGGACTTTCCCTGCAATTCAGCAAGTGCTTTGCAGCTTGAAATTGCAGGGAAAGCCTCAGATTTAGCAGCCAGAGCTTCAGGAGGAGCAGCAGCGAGCACAGCATCGCTTTTGCAGCAGCTCCTTCCATGTGCATGTTTTTGGGAGTGGAAAGGCTTGCAGAGTGTTCAAGTAGCTTTTTCTCTCCGCTGGAAAGCTGCACGCTCAGTGCCAGTCTTCTGCAGCTTCTTTCTTCACGTTTCAGCAGCTAGCACGCTCTCCGTGTGCAGGAGAAGCGGCTGAGGCTTCCTTGCCGGAGAAGCGGCACCTTCGCCGGCAGAGAGCATCCTGCCGGCCGCGGTGCGCTCCGGAGCGGGGGCTTGTGCCGAAAGAGGCCGGCAACAGGCGCTTACCTTCGGACAGCTCCGGATGCCCGTCTAATGCGTCTCCTGTCGCCTACACGGCAGGGAAAAGCTTTTCCACTCTGTCTAGGAAGGAGAAAGTGTGCCAGCACAGCAAATGCCTCCCGGACTTTCCCTGCAATTCAGCAAGTGCTTTGCAGCTTGAAATTGGAAGGAAAGCCTCAGATTTAGCAGCCAGAGCTTCAGGAGGAGCAGCAGCGAGCACAGCATCGCTTTTGCAGCAGCTCCTTCCATGTGCATGTTTTTGGGAGTGGAAAGGCTTGCAGAGTGTTCAAGTAGCTTTTTCTCTCCGCTGGAAAGCTGCACGCTCAGTGCCAGTCTTCTGCAGCTTCTTTCTTCACGTTTCAGCAGCTAGCACGCTCTCCGTGTGCAGGAGAAGCGGCTGAGGCTTCCTTGCCGGAGAAGCGGCGCCTTCGCCGGCAGAGAGCATCCTGCCGGCCGCGGTGCGCTCCGGAGCGGGGGCTTGTGCCGAAAGAGGCCGGCAACAGGCGCTTACCTTCGGACAGCTCCGGATGCCCGTCTAATGCGTCTCCTGTCGCCTACACGGCAGGGAAAAGCTTTTCCACTCTGTCTAGGAAGGAGAAAGTGTGCCAGCACAGCAAATGCCTCCCGGACTTTCCCTGCAATTCAGCAAGTGCTTTGCAGCTTGAAATTGGAAGGAAAGCCTCAGATTTAGCAGCCAGAGCTTCAGGAGGAGCAGCAGCGAGCACAGCATCGCTTTTGCAGCAGCTCCTTCCATGTGCATGTTTTTGGGAGTGGAAAGGCTTGCAGAGTGTTCAAGTAGCTTTTTCTCTCCGCTGGAAAGCTGCACGCTCAGTGCCAGTGTTCTGCAGCTTCTTTCTTCACGTTTCAGCAGCTAGCACGCTCTCCGTGTGCAGGAGAAGCGGCTGAGGCTTCCTTGCCGGAGAAGCGGCACCTTCGCCGGCAGAGAGCATCCTGCCGGCCGCGGTGCGCTCCGGAGCGGGGGCTTGTGCCGAAAGAGGCCGGCAACAGGCGCTTACCTTCGGACAGCTCCGGATGCCCGTCTAATGCGTCTCTTGTCGCCTACACGGCAGGGAAAAGCTTTTCCACTCTGTCTAGGAAGGAGAAAGTGTGCCAGCACAGCAAATGCCTCCCGGACTTTCCCTGCAATTCAGCAAGTGCTTTGCAGCTTGAAATTGGAAGGAAAGCCTCAGATTTAGCAGCCAGAGCTTCAGGAGGAGCAGCAGCGAGCACAGCATCGCTTTTGCAGCAGCTCCTTCCATGTGCATGTTTTTGGGAGTGGAAAGGCTTGCAGAGTGTTCAAGTAGCTTTTTCTCTCCGCTGGAAAGCTGCACGCTCAGTGCCAGTCTTCTGCAGCTTCTTTCTTCACGTTTCAGCAGCTAGCACGCTCTCCGTGTGCAGGAGAAGCGGCTGAGGCTTCCTTGCCGGAGAAGCGGCACCTTCGCCGGCAGAGAGCATCCTGCCGGCCGCGGTGCGCTCCGGAGCGGGGGCTTGTGCCGAAAGAGGCCGGCAACAGGCGCTTACCTTCGGACAGCTCCAGATGCCCGTCTAATGCGTCTCCTGTCGCCTACACGGCAGGGAAAAGCTTTTCCACTCTGTCTAGGAAGGAGAAAGTGTGCCAGCACAGCAAATGCCTCCCGGACTTTCCCTGCAATTCAGCAAGTGCTTTGCAGCTTGAAATTGGAAGGAAAGCCTCAGATTTAGCAGCCAGAGCTTCAGGAGGAGCAGCAGCGAGCACAGCATCGCTTTTGCAGCAGCTCCTTCCATGTGCATGTTTTTGGGAGTGGAAAGGCTTGCAGAGTGTTCAAGTAGCTTTTTCTCTCCGCTGGAAAGCTGCACGCTCAGTGCCAGTGTTCTGCAGCTTCTTTCTTCACGTTTCAGCAGCTAGCACGCTCTCCGTGTGCAGGAGAAGCGGCTGAGGCTTCCTTGCCGGAGAAGCGGCACCTTCGCCGGCAGAGAGCATCCTGCCGGCCGCGGTGCGCTCCGGAGCGGGGGCTTGTGCCGAAAGAGGCCGGCAACAGGCGCTTACCTTCGGACAGCTCCGGATGCCCGTCTAATGCGTCTCCTGTCGCCTACACGGCAGGGAAAAGCTTTTCCACTCTGTCTAGGAAGGAGAAAGTGTGCCAGCACAGCAAATGCCTCCCGGACTTTCCCTGCAATTCAGCAAGTGCTTTGCAGCTTGAAATTGGAAGGAAAGCCTCAGATTTAGCAGCCAGAGCTTCAGGAGGAGCAGCAGCGAGCACAGCATCGCTTTTGCAGCAGCTCCTTCCATGTGCATGTTTTTGGGAGTGGAAAGGCTTGCAGAGTGTTCAAGTAGCTTTTTCTCTCCGCTGGAAAGCTGCACGCTCAGTGCCAGTCTTCTGCAGCTTCTTTCTTCACGTTTCAGCAGCTAGCACGCTCTCCGTGTGCAGGAGAAGCGGCTGAGGCTTCCTTGCCGGAGAAGCGGCACCTTCGCCGGCAGAGAGCATCCTGCCGGCCGCGGTGCGCTCCGGAGCGGGGGCTTGTGCCGAAAGAGGCCGGCAACAGGCGCTTACCTTCGGACAGCTCCGGATGCCCGTCTAATGCGTCTCCTGTCGCCTACACGGCAGGGAAAAGCTTTTCCACTCTGTCTAGGAAGGAGAAAGTGTGCCAGCACAGCAAATGCCTCCCGGACTTTCCCTGCAATTCAGCAAGTGCTTTGCAGCTTGAAATTGGAAGGAAAGCCTCAGATTTAGCAGCCAGAGCTTCAGGAGGAGCAGCAGCGAGCACAGCATCGCTTTTGCAGCAGCTCCTTCCATGTGCATGTTTTTGGGAGTGGAAAGGCTTGCAGAGTGTTCAAGTAGCTTTTTCTCTCCGCTGGAAAGCTGCACGCTCAGTGCCAGTCTTCTGCAGCTTCTTTCTTCACGTTTCAGCAGCTAGCACGCTCTCCGTGTGCAGGAGAAGCGGCTGAGGCTTCCTTGCCGGAGAAGCGGCACCTTCGCCGGCAGAGAGCATCCTGCCGGCCGCGGTGCGCTCCGGAGCGGGGGCTTGTGCCGAAAGAGGCCGGCAACAGGCGCTTACCTTCGGACAGCTCCGGATGCCCGTCTAATGCGTCTCCTGTCGCCTACACGGCAGGGAAAAGCTTTTCCACTCTGTCTAGGAAGGAGAAAGTGTGCCAGCACAGCAAATGCCTCCCGGACTTTCCCTGCAATTCAGCAAGTGCTTTGCAGCTTGAAATTGGAAGGAAAGCCTCAGATTTAGCAGCCAGAGCTTCAGGAGGAGCAGCAGCGAGCACAGCATCGCTTTTGCAGCAGCTCCTTCCATGTGCATGTTTTTGGGAGTGGAAAGGCTTGCAGAGTGTTCAAGTAGCTTTTTCTCTCCGCTGGAAAGCTGCACGCTCAGTGCCAGTCTTCTGCAGCTTCTTTCTTCACGTTTCAGCAGCTAGCACGCTCTCCGTGTGCAGGAGAAGCGGCTGAGGCTTCCTTGCCGGAGAAGCGGCACCTTCGCCGGCAGAGAGCCTCCGGCCGGCCGCGGTGCGCTCCGGAGCGGGGGCTTGTGCCGAAAGAGGCCGGCAACAGGCGCTTACCTTCGGACAGCTCCGGATGCCCGTCTAATGCGTCTCCTGTCGCCTACACGGCAGGGAAAAGCTTTTCCACTCTGTCTAGGAAGGAGAAAGTGTGCCAGCACAGCAAATGCCTCCCGGACTTTCCCTGCAATTCAGCAAGTGCTTTGCAGCTTGAAATTGGAAGGAAAGCCTCCGATTTAGCAGCCAGAGCTTCAGGAGGAGCAGCAGCGAGCACAGCATCGCTTTTGCAGCAGCTCCTTCCATGTGCATGTTTTTGGGAGTGGAAAGGCTTGCAGAGTGTTCAAGTAGCTTTTTCTCTCCGCTGGAAAGCTGCACGCTCAGTGCCAGTCTTCTGCAGCTTCTTTCTTCACGTTTCAGCAGCTAGCACGCTCTCCGTGTGCAGGAGAAGCGGCTGAGGCTTCCTTGCCGGAGAAGCGGCACCTTCGCCGGCAGAGAGCATCCTGCCGGCCGCGGTGCGCTCCGGAGCGGGGGCTTGTGCCGAAAGAGGCCGGCAACAGGCGCTTACCTTCGGACAGCTCCGGATGCCCGTCTAATGCGTCTCCTGTCGCCTACACGGCAGGGAAAAGCTTTTCCACTCTGTCTAGGAAGGAGAAAGTGTGCCAGCACAGCAAATGCCTCCCGGACTTTCCCTGCAATTCAGCAAGTGCTTTGCAGCTTGAAATTGGAAGGAAAGCCTCAGATTTAGCAGCCAGAGCTTCAGGAGGAGCAGCAGCGAGCACAGCATCGCTTTTGCAGCAGCTCCTTCCATGTGCATGTTTTTGGGAATGGAAAGGCTTGCAGAGTGTTCAAGTAGCTTTTTCTCTCCGCTGGAAAGCTGCACGCTCAGTGCCAGTGTTCTGCAGCTTCTTTCTTCACGTTTCAGCAGCTAGCACGCTCTCCGTGTGCAGGAGAAGCGGCTGAGGCTTCCTTGCCGGAGAAGCGGCACCTTCGCCGGCAGAGAGCATCCTGCCGGCCGCGGTGCGCTCCGGAGCGGGGGCTTGTGCCGAAAGAGGCCGGCAACAGGCGCTTACCTTCGGACAGCTCCGGATGCCCGTCTAATGCGTCTCCTGTCGCCTACACGGCAGGGAAAAGCTTTTCCACTCTGTCTAGGAAGGAGAAAGTGTGCCAGCACAGCAAATGCCTCCCGGACTTTCCCTGCAATTCAGCAAGTGCTTTGCAGCTTGCAATTGGAAGGAAAGCCTCAGATTTAGCAGCCAGAGCTTCAGGAGGAGCAGCAGCGAGCACAGCATCGCTTTTGCAGCAGCTCCTTCCATGTGCATGTTTTTGGGAGTGGAAAGGCTTGCAGAGTGTTCAAGTAGCTTTTTCTCTCCGCTGGAAAGCTGCACGCTCAGTGCCAGTGTTCTGCAGCTTCTTTCTTCACGTTTCAGCAGCTAGCACGCTCTCCGTGTGCAGGAGAAGCGGCTGAGGCTTCCTTGCCGGAGAAGCGGCGCCTTCGCCGGCAGAGAGCATCCTGCCGGCCGCGGTGCGCTCCGGAGCGGGGGCTTGTGC
Organism: Fringilla coelebs; assembly: GCF_963513975.1. Classification (NCBI taxonomy): domain Eukaryota; kingdom Metazoa; phylum Chordata; class Aves; order Passeriformes; family Fringillidae; genus Fringilla; species Fringilla coelebs. Next base: position 58,061 of record NW_028167190.1, on the reverse strand, counting down.
CGAAAGAGGCCGGCAACAGGCGCTTACCTTCGGACAGCTCCGGATGCCCGTCTAATGCGTCTCCTGTCGCCTACACGGCAGGGAAAAGCTTTTCCACTCTGTCTAGGAAGGAGAAAGTGTGCCAGCACATCAAATGCCTCCCGGACTTTCCCTGCAATTCAGCAAGTGCTTTGCAGCTTGAAATTGGAAGGAAAGCCTCAGATTTAGCAGCCAGAGCTTCAGGAGGAGCAGCAGCGAGCACAGCATCGCTTTTGCAGCAGCTCCTTCCATGTGCATGTTTTTGGGAGTGGAAAGGCTTGCAGAGTGTTCAAGTAGCTTTTTCTCTCCGCTGGAAAGCTGCACGCTCAGTGCCAGTCTTCTGCAGCTTCTTTCTTCACGTTTCAGCAGCTAGCACGCTCTCCGTGTGCAGGAGAAGCGGCTGAGGCTTCCTTGCCGGAGAAGCGGCACCTTCGCCGGCAGAGAGCCTCCGGCCGGCCGCGGTGCGCTCCGGAGCGGGGGCTTGTGCCGAAAGAGGCCGGCAACAGGCGCTTACCTTCGGACAGCTCCGGATGCCCGTCTAATGCGTCTCCTGTCGCCTACACGGCAGGGAAAAGCTTTTCCACTCTGTCTAGGAAGGAGAAAGTGTGCCAGCACAGCAAATGCCTCCCGGACTTTCCCTGCAATTCAGCAAGTGCTTTGCAGCTTGAAATTGGAAGGAAAGCCTCAGATTTAGCAGCCAGAGCTTCAGGAGGAGCAGCAGCGAGCACAGCATCGCTTTTGCAGCAGCTCCTTCCATGTGCATGTTTTTGGGAGTGGAAAGGCTTGCAGAGTGTTCAAGTAGCTTTTTCTCTCCGCTGGAAAGCTGCACGCTCAGTGCCAGTCTTCTGCAGCTTCTTTCTTCACGTTTCAGCAGCTAGCACGCTCTCCGTGTGCAGGAGAAGCGGCTGAGGCTTCCTTGCCGGAGAAGCGGCACCTTCGCCGGCAGAGAGCATCCTGCCGGCCGCGGTGCGCTCCGGAGCGGGGGCTTGTGCCGAAAGAGGCCGGCAACAGGCGCTTACCTTCGGACAGCTCCGGATGCCCGTCTAATGCGTCTCCTGTCGCCTACACGGCAGGGAAAAGCTTTTCCACTCTGTCTAGGAAGGAGAAAGTGTGCCAGCACAGCAAATGCCTCCCGGACTTTCCCTGCAATTCAGCAAGTGCTTTGCAGCTTGAAATTGGAAGGAAAGCCTCAGATTTAGCAGCCAGAGCTTCAGGAGGAGCAGCAGCGAGCACAGCATCGCTTTTGCAGCAGCTCCTTCCATGTGCATGTTTTTGGGAGTGGAAAGGCTTGCAGAGTGTTCAAGTAGCTTTTTCTCTCCGCTGGAAAGCTGCACGCTCAGTGCCAGTCTTCTGCAGCTTCTTTCTTCACGTTTCAGCAGCTAGCACGCTCTCCGTGTGCAGGAGAAGCGGCTGAGGCTTCCTTGCCGGAGAAGCGGCGCCTTCGCCGGCAGAGAGCATCCTGCCGGCCGCGGTGCGCTCCGGAGCGGGGGCTTGTGCCGAAAGAGGCCGGCAACAGGCGCTTACCTTCGGACAGCTCCGGATGCCCGTCTAATGCGTCTCCTGTCGCCTACACGGCAGGGAAAAGCTTTTCCACTCTGTCTAGGAAGGAGAAAGTGTGCCAGCACAGCAAATGCCTCCCGGACTTTCCCTGCAATTCAGCAAGTGCTTTGCAGCTTGAAATTGGAAGGAAAGCCTCAGATTTAGCAGCCAGAGCTTCAGGAGGAGCAGCAGCGAGCACAGCATCGCTTTTGCAGCAGCTCCTTCCATGTGCATGTTTTTGGGAGTGGAAAGGCTTGCAGAGTGTTCAAGTAGCTTTTTCTCTCCGCTGGAAAGCTGCACGCTCAGTGCCAGTGTTCTGCAGCTTCTTTCTTCACGTTTCAGCAGCTAGCACGCTCTCCGTGTGCAGGAGAAGCGGCTGAGGCTTCCTTGCCGGAGAAGCGGCACCTTCGCCGGCAGAGAGCATCCTGCCGGCCGCGGTGCGCTCCGGAGCGGGGGCTTGTGCCGAAAGAGGCCGGCAACAGGCGCTTACCTTCGGACAGCTCCGGATGCCCGTCTAATGCGTCTCTTGTCGCCTACACGGCAGGGAAAAGCTTTTCCACTCTGTCTAGGAAGGAGAAAGTGTGCCAGCACAGCAAATGCCTCCCGGACTTTCCCTGCAATTCAGCAAGTGCTTTGCAGCTTGAAATTGGAAGGAAAGCCTCAGATTTAGCAGCCAGAGCTTCAGGAGGAGCAGCAGCGAGCACAGCATCGCTTTTGCAGCAGCTCCTTCCATGTGCATGTTTTTGGGAGTGGAAAGGCTTGCAGAGTGTTCAAGTAGCTTTTTCTCTCCGCTGGAAAGCTGCACGCTCAGTGCCAGTCTTCTGCAGCTTCTTTCTTCACGTTTCAGCAGCTAGCACGCTCTCCGTGTGCAGGAGAAGCGGCTGAGGCTTCCTTGCCGGAGAAGCGGCACCTTCGCCGGCAGAGAGCATCCTGCCGGCCGCGGTGCGCTCCGGAGCGGGGGCTTGTGCCGAAAGAGGCCGGCAACAGGCGCTTACCTTCGGACAGCTCCGGATGCCCGTCTAATGCGTCTCCTGTCGCCTACACGGCAGGGAAAAGCTTTTCCACTCTGTCTAGGAAGGAGAAAGTGTGCCAGCACAGCAAATGCCTCCCGGACTTTCCCTGCAATTCAGCAAGTGCTTTGCAGCTTGAAATTGGAAGGAAAGCCTCAGATTTAGCAGCCAGAGCTTCAGGAGGAGCAGCAGCGAGCACAGCATCGCTTTTGCAGCAGCTCCTTCCATGTGCATGTTTTTGGGAGTGGAAAGGCTTGCAGAGTGTTCAAGTAGCTTTTTCTCTCCGCTGGAAAGCTGCACGCTCAGTGCCAGTCTTCTGCAGCTTCTTTCTTCACGTTTCAGCAGCTAGCACGCTCTCCGTGTGCAGGAGAAGCGGCTGAGGCTTCCTTGCCGGAGAAGCGGCGCCTTCGCCGGCAGAGAGCATCCTGCCGGCCGCGGTGCGCTCCGGAGCGGGGGCTTGTGCCGAAAGAGGCCGGCAACAGGCGCTTACCTTCGGACAGCTCCGGATGCCCGTCTAATGCGTCTCCTGTCGCCTACACGGCAGGGAAAAGCTTTTCCACTCTGTCTAGGAAGGAGAAAGTGTGCCAGCACAGCAAATGCCTCCCGGACTTTCCCTGCAATTCAGCAAGTGCTTTGCAGCTTGAAATTGGAAGGAAAGCCTCAGATTTAGCAGCCAGAGCTTCAGGAGGAGCAGCAGCGAGCACAGCATCGCTTTTGCAGCAGCTCCTTCCATGTGCATGTTTTTGGGAGTGGAAAGGCTTGCAGAGTGTTCAAGTAGCTTTTTCTCTCCGCTGGAAAGCTGCACGCTCAGTGCCAGTCTTCTGCAGCTTCTTTCTTCACGTTTCAGCAGCTAGCACGCTCTCCGTGTGCAGGAGAAGCGGCTGAGGCTTCCTTGCCGGAGAAGCGGCACCTTCGCCGGCAGAGAGCATCCTGCCGGCCGCGGTGCGCTCCGGAGCGGGGGCTTGTGCCGAAAGAGGCCGGCAACAGGCGCTTACCTTCGGACAGCTCCGGATGCCCGTCTAATGCGTCTCCTGTCGCCTACACGGCAGGGAAAAGCTTTTCCACTCTGTCTAGGAAGGAGAAAGTGTGCCAGCACAGCAAATGCCTCCCGGACTTTCCCTGCAATTCAGCAAGTGCTTTGCAGCTTGAAATTGGAAGGAAAGCCTCAGATTTAGCAGCCAGAGCTTCAGGAGGAGCAGCAGCGAGCACAGCATCGCTTTTGCAGCAGCTCCTTCCATGTGCATGTTTTTGGGAGTGGAAAGGCTTGCAGAGTGTTCAAGTAGCTTTTTCTCTCCGCTGGAAAGCTGCACGCTCAGTGCCAGTCTTCTGCAGCTTCTTTCTTCACGTTTCAGCAGCTAGCACGCTCTCCGTGTGCAGGAGAAGCGGCTGAGGCTTCCTTGCCGGAGAAGCGGCACCTTCGCCGGCAGAGAGCCTCCGGCCGGCCGCGGTGCGCTCCGGAGCGGGGGCTTGTGCCGAAAGAGGCCGGCAACAGGCGCTTACCTTCGGACAGCTCCGGATGCCCGTCTAATGCGTCTCCTGTCGCCTACACGGCAGGGAAAAGCTTTTCCACTCTGTCTAGGAAGGAGAAAGTGTGCCAGCACAGCAAATGCCTCCCGGACTTTCCCTGCAATTCAGCAAGTGCTTTGCAGCTTGAAATTAGAAGGAAAGCCTCCGATTTAGCAGCCAGAGCTTCAGGAGGAGCAGCAGCGAGCACAGCATCGCTTTTGCAGCAGCTCCTTCCATGTGCATGTTTTTGGGAGTGGAAAGGCTTGCAGAGTGTTCAAGTAGCTTTTTCTCTCCGCTGGAAAGCTGCACGCTCAGTGCCAGTCTTCTGCAGCTTCTTTCTTCACGTTTCAGCAGCTAGCACGCTCTCCGTGTGCAGGAGAAGCGGCTGAGGCTTCCTTGCCGGAGAAGCGGCACCTTCGCCGGCAGAGAGCATCCTGCCGGCCGCGGTGCGCTCCGGAGCGGGGGCTTGTGCCGAAAGAGGCCGGCAACAGGCGCTTACCTTCGGACAGCTCCGGATGCCCGTCTAATGCGTCTCCTGTCGCCTACACGGCAGGGAAAAGCTTTTCCACTCTGTCTAGGAAGGAGAAAGTGTGCCAGCACAGCAAATGCCTCCCGGACTTTCCCTGCAATTCAGCAAGTGCTTTGCAGCTTGAAATTGGAAGGAAAGCCTCAGATTTAGCAGCCAGAGCTTCAGGAGGAGCAGCAGCGAGCACAGCATCGCTTTTGCAGCAGCTCCTTCCATGTGCATGTTTTTGGGAGTGGAAAGGCTTGCAGAGTGTTCAAGTAGCTTTTTCTCTCCGCTGGAAAGCTGCACGCTCAGTGCCAGTCTTCTGCAGCTTCTTTCTTCACGTTTCAGCAGCTAGCACGCTCTCCGTGTGCAGGAGAAGCGGCTGAGGCTTCCTTGCCGGAGAAGCGGCGCCTTCGCCGGCAGAGAGCATCCTGCCGGCCGCGGTGCGCTCCGGAGCGGGGGCTTGTGCCGAAAGAGGCCGGCAACAGGCGCTTACCTTCGGACAGCTCCGGATGCCCGTCTAATGCGTCTCCTGTCGCCTACACGGCAGGGAAAAGCTTTTCCACTCTGTCTAGGAAGGAGAAAGTGTGCCAGCACAGCAAATGCCTCCCGGACTTTCCCTGCAATTCAGCAAGTGCTTTGCAGCTTGAAATTGGAAGGAAAGCCTCAGATTTAGCAGCCAGAGCTTCAGGAGGAGCAGCAGCGAGCACAGCATCGCTTTTGCAGCAGCTCCTTCCATGTGCATGTTTTTGGGAGTGGAAAGGCTTGCAGAGTGTTCAAGTAGCTTTTTCTCTCCGCTGGAAAGCTGCACGCTCAGTGCCAGTGTTCTGCAGCTTCTTTCTTCACGTTTCAGCAGCTAGCACGCTCTCCGTGTGCAGGAGAAGCGGCTGAGGCTTCCTTGCCGGAGAAGCGGCACCTTCGCCGGCAGAGAGCATCCTGCCGGCCGCGGTGCGCTCCGGAGCGGGGGCTTGTGCCGAAAGAGGCCGGCAACAGGCGCTTACCTTCGGACAGCTCCGGATGCCCGTCTAATGCGTCTCCTGTCGCCTACACGGCAGGGAAAAGCTTTTCCACTCTGTCTAGGAAGGAGAAAGTGTGCCAGCACAGCAAATGCCTCCCGGACTTTCCCTGCAATTCAGCAAGTGCTTTGCAGCTTGAAATTGGAAGGAAAGCCTCAGATTTAGCAGCCAGAGCTTCAGGAGGAGCAGCAGCGAGCACAGCATCGCTTTTGCAGCAGCTCCTTCCATGTGCATGTTTTTGGGAGTGGAAAGGCTTGCAGAGTGTTCAAGTAGCTTTTTCTCTCCGCTGGAAAGCTGCACGCTCAGTGCCAGTGTTCTGCAGCTTCTTTCTTCACGTTTCAGCAGCTAGCACGCTCTCCGTGTGCAGGAGAAGCGGCTGAGGCTTCCTTGCCGGAGAAGCGGCACCTTCGCCGGCAGAGAGCATCCTGCCGGCCGCGGTGCGCTCCGGAGCGGGGGCTTGTGCCGAAAGAGGCCGGCAACAGGCGCTTACCTTCGGACAGCTCCGGATGCCCGTCTAATGCGTCTCTTGTCGCCTACACGGCAGGGAAAAGCTTTTCCACTCTGTCTAGGAAGGAGAAAGTGTGCCAGCACAGCAAATGCCTCCCGGACTTTCCCTGCAATTCAGCAAGTGCTTTGCAGCTTGAAATTGGAAGGAAAGCCTCAGATTTAGCAGCCAGAGCTTCAGGAGGAGCAGCAGCGAGCACAGCATCGCTTTTGCAGCAGCTCCTTCCATGTGCATGTTTTTGGGAGTGGAAAGGCTTGCAGAGTGTTCAAGTAGCTTTTTCTCTCCGCTGGAAAGCTGCACGCTCAGTGCCAGTCTTCTGCAGCTTCTTTCTTCACGTTTCAGCAGCTAGCACGCTCTCCGTGTGCAGGAGAAGCGGCTCAGGCTTCCTTGCCGGAGAAGCGGCGCCTTCGCCGGCAGAGAGCATCCTGCCGGCCGCGGTGCGCTCCGGAGCGGGGGCTTGTGCCGAAAGAGGCCGGCAACAGGCGCTTACCTTCGGACAGCTCCGGATGCCCGTCTAATGCGTCTCCTGTCGCCTACACGGCAGGGAAAAGCTTTTCCACTCTGTCTAGGAAGGAGAAAGTGTGCCAGCACAGCAAATGCCTCCCGGACTTTCCCTGCAATTCAGCAAGTGCTTTGCAGCTTGAAATTGGAAGGAAAGCCTCAGATTTAGCAGCCAGAGCTTCAGGAGGAGCAGCAGCGAGCACAGCATCGCTTTTGCAGCAGCTCCTTCCATGTGCATGTTTTTGGGAGTGGAAAGGCTTGCAGAGTGTTCAAGTAGCTTTTTCTCTCCGCTGGAAAGCTGCACGCTCAGTGCCAGTCTTCTGCAGCTTCTTTCTTCACGTTTCAGCAGCTAGCACGCTCTCCGTGTGCAGGAGAAGCGGCTGAGGCTTCCTTGCCGGAGAAGCGGCACCTTCGCCGGCAGAGAGCATCCTGCCGGCCGCGGTGCGCTCCGGAGCGGGGGCTTGTGCCGAAAGAGGCCGGCAACAGGCGCTTACCTTCGGACAGCTCCGGATGCCCGTCTAATGCGTCTCCTGTCGCCTACACGGCAGGGAAAAGCTTTTCCACTCTGTCTAGGAAGGAGAAAGTGTGCCAGCACAGCAAATGCCTCCCGGACTTTCCCTGCAATTCAGCAAGTGCTTTGCAGCTTGAAATTGGAAGGAAAGCCTCAGATTTAGCAGCCAGAGCTTCAGGAGGAGCAGCAGCGAGCACAGCATCGCTTTTGCAGCAGCTCCTTCCATGTGCATGTTTTTGGGAGTGGAAAGGCTTGCAGAGTGTTCAAGTAGCTTTTTCTCTCCGCTGGAAAGCTGCACGCTCAGTGCCAGTCTTCTGCAGCTTCTTTCTTCACGTTTCAGCAGCTAGCACGCTCTCCGTGTGCAGGAGAAGCGGCTGAGGCTTCCTTGCCGGAGAAGCGGCACCTTCGCCGGCAGAGAGCCTCCGGCCGGCCGCGGTGCGCTCCGGAGCGGGGGCTTGTGCCGAAAGAGGCCGGCAACAGGCGCTTACCTTCGGACAGCTCCGGATGCCCGTCTAATGCGTCTCCTGTCGCCTACACGGCAGGGAAAAGCTTTTCCACTCTGTCTAGGAAGGAGAAAGTGTGCCAGCACAGCAAATGCCTCCCGGACTTTCCCTGCAATTCAGCAAGTGCTTTGCAGCTTGAAATTGGAAGGAAAGCCTCAGATTTAGCAGCCAGAGCTTCAGGAGGAGCAGCAGCGAGCACAGCATCGCTTTTGCAGCAGCTCCTTCCATGTGCATGTTTTTGGGAGTGGAAAGGCTTGCAGAGTGTTCAAGTAGCTTTTTCTCTCCGCTGGAAAGCTGCACGCTCAGTGCCAGTGTTCTGCAGCTTCTTTCTTCACGTTTCAGCAGCTAGCACGCTCTCCGTGTGCAGGAGAAGCGGCTGAGGCTTCCTTGCCGGAGAAGCGGCACCTTCGCCGGCAGAGAGCATCCTGCCGGCCGCGGTGCGCTCCGGAGCGGGGGCTTGTGCCGAAAGAGGCCGGCAACAGGCGCTTACCTTCGGACAGCTCCGGATGCCCGTCTAATGCGTCTCTTGTCGCCTACACGGCAGGGAAAAGCTTTTCCACTCTGTCTAGGAAGGAGAAAGTGTGCCAGCACAGCAAATGCCTCCCGGACTTTCCCTGCAATTCAGCAAGTGCTTTGCAGCTTGAAATTGGAAGGAAAGCCTCAGATTTAGCAGCCAGAGCTTCAGGAGGAGCAGCAGCGAGCACAGCATCGCTTTTGCAGCAGCTCCTTCCATGTGCATGTTTTTGGGAGTGGAAAGGCTTGCAGAGTGTTCAAGTAGCTTTTTCTCTCCGCTGGAAAGCTGCACGCTCAGTGCCAGTCTTCTGCAGCTTCTTTCTTCACGTTTCAGCAGCTAGCACGCTCTCCGTGTGCAGGAGAAGCGGCTGAGGCTTCCTTGCCGGAGAAGCGGCGCCTTCGCCGGCAGAGAGCATCCTGCCGGCCGCGGTGCGCTCCGGAGCGGGGGCTTGTGCCGAAAGAGGCCGGCAACAGGCGCTTACCTTCGGACAGCTCCGGATGCCCGTCTAATGCGTCTCCTGTCGCCTACACGGCAGGGAAAAGCTTTTCCACTCTGTCTAGGAAGGAGAAAGTGTGCCAGCACAGCAAATGCCTCCCGGACTTTCCCTGCAATTCAGCAAGTGCTTTGCAGCTTGAAATTGGAAGGAAAGCCTCAGATTTAGCAGCCAGAGCTTCAGGAGGAGCAGCAGCGAGCACAGCATCGCTTTTGCAGCAGCTCCTTCCATGTGCATGTTTTTGGGAGTGGAAAGGCTTGCAGAGTGTTCAAGTAGCTTTTTCTCTCCGCTGGAAAGCTGCACGCTCAGTGCCAGTGTTCTGCAGCTTCTTTCTTCACGTTTCAGCAGCTAGCACGCTCTCCGTGTGCAGGAGAAGCGGCTGAGGCTTCCTTGCCGGAGAAGCGGCACCTTCGCCGGCAGAGAGCATCCTGCCGGCCGCGGTGCGCTCCGGAGCGGGGGCTTGTGCCGAAAGAGGCCGGCAACAGGCGCTTACCTTCGGACAGCTCCGGATGCCCGTCTAATGCGTCTCCTGTCGCCTACACGGCAGGGAAAAGCTTTTCCACTCTGTCTAGGAAGGAGAAAGTGTGCCAGCACAGCAAATGCCTCCCGGACTTTCCCTGCAATTCAGCAAGTGCTTTGCAGCTTGAAATTGGAAGGAAAGCCTCAGATTTAGCAGCCAGAGCTTCAGGAGGAGCAGCAGCGAGCACAGCATCGCTTTTGCAGCAGCTCCTTCCATGTGCATGTTTTTGGGAGTGGAAAGGCTTGCAGAGTGTTCAAGTAGCTTTTTCTCTCCGCTGGAAAGCTGCACGCTCAGTGCCAGTGTTCTGCAGCTTCTTTCTTCACGTTTCAGCAGCTAGCACGCTCTCCGTGTGCAGGAGAAGCGGCTGAGGCTTCCTTGCCGGAGAAGCGGCACCTTCGCCGGCAGAGAGCCTCCGGCCGGCCGCGGTGCGCTCCGGAGCGGGGGCTTGTGCCGAAAGAGGCCGGCAACAGGCGCTTACCTTCGGACAGCTCCGGATGCCCGTCTAATGCGTCTCCTGTCGCCTACACGGCAGGGAAAAGCTTTTCCACTCTGTCTAGGAAGGAGAAAGTGTGCCAGCACAGCAAATGCCTCCCGGACTTTCCCTGCAATTCAGCAAGTGCTTTGCAGCTTGAAATTGGAAGGAAAGCCTCAGATTTAGCAGCCAGAGCTTCAGGAGGAGCAGCAGCGAGCACAGCATCGCTTTTGCAGCAGCTCCTTCCATGTGCATGTTTTTGGGAGTGGAAAGGCTTGCAGAGTGTTCAAGTAGCTTTTTCTCTCCGCTGGAAAGCTGCACGCTCAGTGCCAGTGTTCTGCAGCTTCTTTCTTCACGTTTCAGCAGCTAGCACGCTCTCCGTGTGCAGGAGAAGCGGCTGAGGCTTCCTTGCCGGAGAAGCGGCGCCTTCGCCGGCAGAGAGCATCCTGCCGGCCGCGGTGCGCTCCGGAGCGGGGGCTTGTGCCGAAAGAGGCCGGCAACAGGCGCTTACCTTCGGACAGCTCCGGATGCCCGTCTAATGCGTCTCTTGTCGCCTACACGGCAGGGAAAAGCTTTTCCACTCTGTCTAGGAAGGAGAAAGTGTGCCAGCACAGCAAATGCCTCCCGGACTTTCCCTGCAATTCAGCAAGTGCTTTGCAGCTTGAAATTGGAAGGAAAGCCTCAGATTTAGCAGCCAGAGCTTCAGGAGGAGCAGCAGCGAGCACAGCATCGCTTTTGCAGCAGCTCCTTCCATGTGCATGTTTTTGGGAGTGGAAAGGCTTGCAGAGTGTTCAAGTAGCTTTTTCTCTCCGCTGGAAAGCTGCACGCTCAGTGCCAGTCTTCTGCAGCTTCTTTCTTCACGTTTCAGCAGCTAGCACGCTCTCCGTGTGCAGGAGAAGCGGCTGAGGCTTCCTTGCCGGAGAAGCGGCGCCTTCGCCGGCAGAGAGCATCCTGCCGGCCGCGGTGCGCTCCGGAGCGGGGGCTTGTGCCGAAAGAGGCCGGCAACAGGCGCTTACCTTCGGACAGCTCCGGATGCCCGTCTAATGCGTCTCCTGTCGCCTACACGGCAGGGAAAAGCTTTTCCACTCTGTCTAGGAAGGAGAAAGTGTGCCAGCACAGCAAATGCCTCCCGGACTTTCCCTGCAATTCAGCAAGTGCTTTGCAGCTTGAAATTGGAAGGAAAGCCTCAGATTTAGCAGCCAGAGCTTCAGGAGGAGCAGCAGCGAGCACAGCATCGCTTTTGCAGCAGCTCCTTCCATGTGCATGTTTTTGGGAGTGGAAAGGCTTGCAGAGTGTTCAAGTAGCTTTTTCTCTCCGCTGGAAAGCTGCACGCTCAGTGCCAGTGTTCTGCAGCTTCTTTCTTCACGTTTCAGCAGCTAGCACGCTCTCCGTGTGCAGGAGAAGCGGCTGAGGCTTCCTTGCCGGAGAAGCGGCACCTTCGCCGGCAGAGAGCATCCTGCCGGCCGCGGTGCGCTCCGGAGCGGGGGCTTGTGCCGAAAGAGGCCGGCAACAGGCGCTTACCTTCGGACAGCTCCGGATGCCCGTCTAATGCGTCTCTTGTCGCCTACACGGCAGGGAAAAGCTTTTCCACTCTGTCTAGGAAGGAGAAAGTGTGCCAGCACAGCAAATGCCTCCCGGACTTTCCCTGCAATTCAGCAAGTGCTTTGCAGCTTGAAATTGGAAGGAAAGCCTCAGATTTAGCAGCCAGAGCTTCAGGAGGAGCAGCAGCGAGCACAGCATCGCTTTTGCAGCAGCTCCTTCCATGTGCATGTTTTTGGGAGTGGAAAGGCTTGCAGAGTGTTCAAGTAGCTTTTTCTCTCCGCTGGAAAGCTGCACGCTCAGTGCCAGTCTTCTGCAGCTTCTTTCTTCACGTTTCAGCAGCTAGCACGCTCTCCGTGTGCAGGAGAAGCGGCTGAGGCTTCCTTGCCGGAGAAGCGGCGCCTTCGCCGGCAGAGAGCATCCTGCCGGCCGCGGTGCGCTCCGGAGCGGGGGCTTGTGCCGAAAGAGGCCGGCAACAGGCGCTTACCTTCGGACAGCTCCGGATGCCCGTCTAATGCGTCTCCTGTCGCCTACACGGCAGGGAAAAGCTTTTCCACTCTGTCTAGGAAGGAGAAAGTGTGCCAGCACAGCAAATGCCTCCCGGACTTTCCCTGCAATTCAGCAAGTGCTTTGCAGCTTGAAATTGGAAGGAAAGCCTCAGATTTAGCAGCCAGAGCTTCAGGAGGAGCAGCAGCGAGCACAGCATCGCTTTTGCAGCAGCTCCTTCCATGTGCATGTTTTTGGGAGTGGAAAGGCTTGCAGAGTGTTCAAGTAGCTTTTTCTCTCCGCTGGAAAGCTGCACGCTCAGTGCCAGTGTTCTGCAGCTTCTTTCTTCACGTTTCAGCAGCTAGCACGCTCTCCGTGTGCAGGAGAAGCGGCTGAGGCTTCCTTGCCGGAGAAGCGGCACCTTCGCCGGCAGAGAGCATCCTGCCGGCCGCGGTGCGCTCCGGAGCGGGGGCTTGTGCCGAAAGAGGCCGGCAACAGGCGCTTACCTTCGGACAGCTCCGGATGCCCGTCTAATGCGTCTCCTGTCGCCTACACGGCAGGGAAAAGCTTTTCCACTCTGTCTAGGAAGGAGAAAGTGTGCCAGCACAGCAAATGCCTCCCGGACTTTCCCTGCAATTCAGCAAGTGCTTTGCAGCTTGAAATTGGAAGGAAAGCCTCAGATTTAGCAGCCAGAGCTTCAGGAGGAGCAGCAGCGAGCACAGCATCGCTTTTGCAGCAGCTCCTTCCATGTGCATGTTTTTGGGAGTGGAAAGGCTTGCAGAGTGTTCAAGTAGCTTTTTCTCTCCGCTGGAAAGCTGCACGCTCAGTGCCAGTGTTCTGCAGCTTCTTTCTTCACGTTTCAGCAGCTAGCACGCTCTCCGTGTGCAGGAGAAGCGGCTGAGGCTTCCTTGCCGGAGAAGCGGCACCTTCGCCGGCAGAGAGCCTCCGGCCGGCCGCGGTGCGCTCCGGAGCGGGGGCTTGTGCCGAAAGAGGCCGGCAACAGGCGCTTACCTTCGGACAGCTCCGGATGCCCGTCTAATGCGTCTCCTGTCGCCTACACGGCAGGGAAAAGCTTTTCCACTCTGTCTAGGAAGGAGAAAGTGTGCCAGCACAGCAAATGCCTCCCGGACTTTCCCTGCAATTCAGCAAGTGCTTTGCAGCTTGAAATTGGAAGGAAAGCCTCAGATTTAGCAGCCAGAGCTTCAGGAGGAGCAGCAGCGAGCACAGCATCGCTTTTGCAGCAGCTCCTTCCATGTGCATGTTTTTGGGAGTGGAAAGGCTTGCAGAGTGTTCAAGTAGCTTTTTCTCTCCGCTGGAAAGCTGCACGCTCAGTGCCAGTGTTCTGCAGCTTCTTTCTTCACGTTTCAGCAGCTAGCACGCTCTCCGTGTGCAGGAGAAGCGGCTGAGGCTTCCTTGCCGGAGAAGCGGCGCCTTCGCCGGCAGAGAGCATCCTGCCGGCCGCGGTGCGCTCCGGAGCGGGGGCTTGTGCCGAAAGAGGCCGGCAACAGGCGCTTACCTTCGGACAGCTCCGGATGCCCGTCTAATGCGTCTCTTGTCGCCTACACGGCAGGGAAAAGCTTTTCCACTCTGTCTAGGAAGGAGAAAGTGTGCCAGCACAGCAAATGCCTCCCGGACTTTCCCTGCAATTCAGCAAGTGCTTTGCAGCTTGAAATTGGAAGGAAAGCCTCAGATTTAGCAGCCAGAGCTTCAGGAGGAGCAGCAGCGAGCACAGCATCGCTTTTGCAGCAGCTCCTTCCATGTGCATGTTTTTGGGAGTGGAAAGGCTTGCAGAGTGTTCAAGTAGCTTTTTCTCTCCGCTGGAAAGCTGCACGCTCAGTGCCAGTGTTCTGCAGCTTCTTTCTTCACGTTTCAGCAGCTAGCACGCTCTCCGTGTGCAGGAGAAGCGGCTGAGGCTTCCTTGCCGGAGAAGCGGCGCCTTCGCCGGCAGAGAGCATCCTGCCGGCCGCGGTGCGCTCCGGAGCGGGGGCTTGTGCCGAAAGAGGCCGGCAACAGGCGCTTACCTTCGGACAGCTCCGGATGCCCGTCTAATGCGTCTCCTGTCGCCTACACGGCAGGGAAAAGCTTTTCCACTCTGTCTAGGAAGGAGAAAGTGTGCCAGCACAGCAAATGCCTCCCGGACTTTCCCTGCAATTCAGCAAGTGCTTTGCAGCTTGAAATTGGAAGGAAAGCCTCAGATTTAGCAGCCAGAGCTTCAGGAGGAGCAGCAGCGAGCACAGCATCGCTTTTGCAGCAGCTCCTTCCATGTGCATGTTTTTGGGAGTGGAAAGGCTTGCAGAGTGTTCAAGTAGCTTTTTCTCTCCGCTGGAAAGCTGCACGCTCAGTGCCAGTCTTCTGCAGCTTCTTTCTTCACGTTTCAGCAGCTAGCACGCTCTCCGTGTGCAGGAGAAGCGGCTGAGGCTTCCTTGCCGGAGAAGCGGCGCCTTCGCCGGCAGAGAGCATCCTGCCGGCCGCGGTGCGCTCCGGAGCGGGGGCTTGTGCCGAAAGAGGCCGGCAACAGGCGCTTACCTTCGGACAGCTCCGGATGCCCGTCTAATGCGTCTCCTGTCGCCTACACGGCAGGGAAAAGCTTTTCCACTCTGTCTAGGAAGGAGAAAGTGTGCCAGCACAGCAAATGCCTCCCGGACTTTCCCTGCAATTCAGCAAGTGCTTTGCAGCTTGAAATTGGAAGGAAAGCCTCAGATTTAGCAGCCAGAGCTTCAGGAGGAGCAGCAGCGAGCACAGCATCGCTTTTGCAGCAGCTCCTTCCATGTGCATGTTTTTGGGAGTGGAAAGGCTTGCAGAGTGTTCAAGTAGCTTTTTCTCTCCGCTGGAAAGCTGCACGCTCAGTGCCAGTGTTCTGCAGCTTCTTTCTTCACGTTTCAGCAGCTAGCACGCTCTCCGTGTGCAGGAGAAGCGGCTGAGGCTTCCTTGCCGGAGAAGCGGCACCTTCGCCGGCAGAGAGCATCCTGCCGGCCGCGGTGCGCTCCGGAGCGGGGGCTTGTGCCGAAAGAGGCCGGCAACAGGCGCTTACCTTCGGACAGCTCCGGATGCCCGTCTAATGCGTCTCTTGTCGCCTACACGGCAGGGAAAAGCTTTTCCACTCTGTCTAGGAAGGAGAAAGTGTGCCAGCACAGCAAATGCCTCCCGGACTTTCCCTGCAATTCAGCAAGTGCTTTGCAGCTTGAAATTGCAGGGAAAGCCTCAGATTTAGCAGCCAGAGCTTCAGGAGGAGCAGTAGCGAGCACAGCATCGCTTTTGCAGCAGCTCCTTCCATGTGCATGTTTTTGGGAGTGGAAAGGCTTGCAGAGTGTTCAAGTAGCTTTTTCTCTCCGCTGGAAAGCTGCACGCTCAGTGCCAGTGTTCTGCAGCTTCTTTCTTCACGTTTCAGCAGCTAGCACGCTCTCCGTGTGCAGGAGAAGCGGCTGAGGCTTCCTTGCCGGAGAAGCGGCACCTTCGCCGGCAGAGAGCATCCTGCCGGCCGCGGTGCGCTCCGGAGCGGGGGCTTGTGCCGAAAGAGGCCGGCAACAGGCGCTTACCTTCGGACAGCTCCGGATGCCCGTCTAATGCGTCTCCTGTCGCCTACACGGCAGGGAAAAGCTTTTCCACTCTGTCTAGGAAGGAGAAAGTGTGCCAGCACAGCAAATGCCTCCCGGACTTTCCCTGCAATTCAGCAAGTGCTTTGCAGCTTGAAATTGGAAGGAAAGCCTCCGATTTAGCAGCCAGAGCTTCAGGAGGAGCAGCAGCGAGCACAGCATCGCTTTTGCAGCAGCTCCTTCCATGTGCATGTTTTTGGGAGTGGAAAGGCTTGCAGAGTGTTCAAGTAGCTTTTTCTCTCCGCTGGAAAGCTGCACGCTCAGTGCCAGTGTTCTGCAGCTTCTTTCTTCACGTTTCAGCAGCTAGCACGCTCTCCGTGTGCAGGAGAAGCGGCTGAGGCTTCCTTGCCGGAGAAGCGGCACCTTCGCCGGCAGAGAGCATCCTGCCGGCTGCGGTGCGCTCCGGAGCGGGGGCTTGTGCCGAAAGAGGCCGGCAACAGGCGCTTACCTTCGGACAGCTCCGGATGCCCGTCTAATGCGTCTCTTGTCGCCTACACGGCAGGGAAAAGCTTTTCCACTCTGTCTAGGAAGGAGAAAGTGTGCCAGCACAGCAAATGCCTCCCGGACTTTCCCTGCAATTCAGCAAGTGCTTTGCAGCTTGAAATTGCAGGAAAAGCCTCAGATTTAGCAGCCAGAGCTTCAGGAGGAGCAGCAGCGAGCACAGCATCGCTTTTGCAGCAGCTCCTTCCATGTGCATGTTTTTGGGAGTGGAAAGGCTTGCAGAGTGTTCAAGTAGCTTTTTCTCTCCGCTGGAAAGCTGCACGCTCAGTGCCAGTGTTCTGCAGCTTCTTTCTTCACGTTTCAGCAGCTAGCACGCTCTCCGTGTGCAGGAGAAGCGGCTGAGGCTTCCTTGCCGGAGAAGCGGCACCTTCGCCGGCAGAGAGCATCCTGCCGGCCGCGGTGCGCTCCGGAGCGGGGGCTTGTGCCGAAAGAGGCCGGCAACAGGCGCTTACCTTCGGACAGCTCCGGATGCCCGTCTAATGCGTCTCCTGTCGCCTACACGGCAGGGAAAAGCTTTTCCACTCTGTCTAGGAAGGAGAAAGTGTGCCAGCACAGCAAATGCCTCCCGGACTTTCCCTGCAATTCAGCAAGTGCTTTGCAGCTTGAAATTGGAAGGAAAGCCTCAGATTTAGCAGCCAGAGCTTCAGGAGGAGCAGCAGCGAGCACAGCATCGCTTTTGCAGCAGCTCCTTCCATGTGCATGTTTTTGGGAGTGGAAAGGCTTGCAGAGTGTTCAAGTAGCTTTTTCTCTCCGCTGGAAAGCTGCACGCTCAGTGCCAGTCTTCTGCAGCTTCTTTCTTCACGTTTCAGCAGCTAGCACGCTCTCCGTGTGCAGGAGAAGCGGCTGAGGCTTCCTTGCCGGAGAAGCGGCACCTTCGCCGGCAGAGAGCATCCTGCCGGCCGCGGTGCGCTCCGGAGCGGGGGCTTGTGCCGAAAGAGGCCGGCAACAGGCGCTTACCTTCGGACAGCTCCGGATGCCCGTCTAATGCGTCTCCTGTCGCCTACACGGCAGGGAAAAGCTTTTCCACTCTGTCTAGGAAGGAGAAAGTGTGCCAGCACAGCAAATGCCTCCCGGACTTTCCCTGCAATTCAGCAAGTGCTTTGCAGCTTGAAATTGGAAGGAAAGCCTCAGATTTAGCAGCCAGAGCTTCAGGAGGAGCAGCAGCGAGCACAGCATCGCTTTTGCAGCAGCTCCTTCCATGTGCATGTTTTTGGGAGTGGAAAGGCTTGCAGAGTGTTCAAGTAGCTTTTTCTCTCCGCTGGAAAGCTGCACGCTCAGTGCCAGTGTTCTGCAGCTTCTTTCTTCACGTTTCAGCAGCTAGCACGCTCTCCGTGTGCAGGAGAAGCGGCTGAGGCTTCCTTGCCGGAGAAGCGGCGCCTTCGCCGGCAGAGAGCATCCTGCCGGCCGCGGTGCGCTCCGGAGCGGGGGCTTGTGCCGAAAGAGGCCGGCAACAGGCGCTTACCTTCGGACAGCTCCGGATGCCCGTCTAATGCGTCTCCTGTCGCCTACACGGCAGGGAAAAGCTTTTCCACTCTGTCTAGGAAGGAGAAAGTGTGCCAGCACAGCAAATGCCTCCCGGACTTTCCCTGCAATTCAGCAAGTGCTTTGCAGCTTGAAATTGGAAGGAAAGCCTCCGATTTAGCAGCCAGAGCTTCAGGAGGAGCAGCAGCGAGCACAGCATCGCTTTTGCAGCAGCTCCTTCCATGTGCATGTTTTTGGGAGTGGAAAGGCTTGCAGAGTGTTCAAGTAGCTTTTTCTCTCCGCTGGAAAGCTGCACGCTCAGTGCCAGTCTTCTGCAGCTTCTTTCTTCACGTTTCAGCAGCTAGCACGCTCTCCGTGTGCAGGAGAAGCGGCTGAGGCTTCCTTGCCGGAGAAGCGGCACCTTCGCCGGCAGAGAGCATCCTGCCGGCCGCGGTGCGCTCCGGAGCGGGGGCTTGTGCCGAAAGAGGCCGGCAACAGGCGCTTACCTTCGGACAGCTCCGGATGCCCGTCTAATGCGTCTCCTGTCGCCTACACGGCAGGGAAAAGCTTTTCCACTCTGTCTAGGAAGGAGAAAGTGTGCCAGCACAGCAAATGCCTCCCGGACTTTCCCTGCAATTCAGCAAGTGCTTTGCAGCTTGAAATTGGAAGGAAAGCCTCAGATTTAGCAGCCAGAGCTTCAGGAGGAGCAGCAGCGAGCACAGCATCGCTTTTGCAGCAGCTCCTTCCATGTGCATGTTTTTGGGAGTGGAAAGGCTTGCAGAGTGTTCAAGTAGCTTTTTCTCTCCGCTGGAAAGCTGCACGCTCAGTGCCAGTCTTCTGCAGCTTCTTTCTTCACGTTTCAGCAGCTAGCACGCTCTCCGTGTGCAGGAGAAGCGGCTGAGGCTTCCTTGCCGGAGAAGCGGCACCTTCGCCGGCAGAGAGCATCCTGCCGGCCGCGGTGCGCTCCGGAGCGGGGGCTTGTGCCGAAAGAGGCCGGCAACAGGCGCTTACCTTCGGACAGCTCCGGATGCCCGTCTAATGCGTCTCCTGTCGCCTACACGGCAGGGAAAAGCTTTTCCACTCTGTCTAGGAAGGAGAAAGTGTGCCAGCACAGCAAATGCCTCCCGGACTTTCCCTGCAATTCAGCAAGTGCTTTGCAGCTTGAAATTGGAAGGAAAGCCTCAGATTTAGCAGCCAGAGCTTCAGGAGGAGCAGCAGCGAGCACAGCATCGCTTTTGCAGCAGCTCCTTCCATGTGCATGTTTTTGGGAGTGGAAAGGCTTGCAGAGTGTTCAAGTAGCTTTTTCTCTCCGCTGGAAAGCTGCACGCTCAGTGCCAGTCTTCTGCAGCTTCTTTCTTCACGTTTCAGCAGCTAGCACGCTCTCCGTGTGCAGGAGAAGCGGCTGAGGCTTCCTTGCCGGAGAAGCGGCGCCTTCGCCGGCAGAGAGCATCCTGCCGGCCGCGGTGCGCTCCGGAGCGGGGGCTTGTGCCGAAAGAGGCCGGCAACAGGCGCTTACCTTCGGACAGCTCCGGATGCCCGTCTAATGCGTCTCCTGTCGCCTACACGGCAGGGAAAAGCTTTTCCACTCTGTCTAGGAAGGAGAAAGTGTGCCAGCACAGCAAATGCCTCCCGGACTTTCCCTGCAATTCAGCAAGTGCTTTGCAGCTTGAAATTGGAAGGAAAGCCTCAGATTTAGCAGCCAGAGCTTCAGGAGGAGCAGCAGCGAGCACAGCATCGCTTTTGCAGCAGCTCCTTCCATGTGCATGTTTTTGGGAGTGGAAAGGCTTGCAGAGTGTTCAAGTAGCTTTTTCTCTCCGCTGGAAAGCTGCACGCTCAGTGCCAGTGTTCTGCAGCTTCTTTCTTCACGTTTCAGCAGCTAGCACGCTCTCCGTGTGCAGGAGAAGCGGCTGAGGCTTCCTTGCCGGAGAAGCGGCACCTTCGCCGGCAGAGAGCATCCTGCCGGCCGCGGTGCGCTCCGGAGCGGGGGCTTGTGCCGAAAGAGGCCGGCAACAGGCGCTTACCTTCGGACAGCTCCGGATGCCCGTCTAATGCGTCTCCTGTCGCCTACACGGCAGGGAAAAGCTTTTCCACTCTGTCTAGGAAGGAGAAAGTGTGCCAGCACAGCAAATGCCTCCCGGACTTTCCCTGCAATTCAGCAAGTGCTTTGCAGCTTGAAATTGCAGGGAAAGCCTCCGATTTAGCAGCCAGAGCTTCAGGAGGAGCAGTAGCGAGCACAGCATCGCTTTTGCAGCAGCTCCTTCCATGTGCATGTTTTTGGGAGTGGAAAGGCTTGCAGAGTGTTCAAGTAGCTTTTTCTCTCCGCTGGAAAGCTGCACGCTCAGTGCCAGTGTTCTGCAGCTTCTTTCTTCACGTTTCAGCAGCTAGCACGCTCTCCGTGTGCAGGAGAAGCGGCTGAGGCTTCCTTGCCGGAGAAGCGGCACCTTCGCCGGCAGAGAGCATCCTGCCGGCCGCGGTGCGCTCCGGAGCGGGGGCTTGTGCCGAAAGAGGCCGGCAACAGGCGCTTACCTTCGGACAGCTCCGGATGCCCGTCTAATGCGTCTCCTGTCGCCTACACGGCAGGGAAAAGCTTTTCCACTCTGTCTAGGAAGGAGAAAGTGTGCCAGCACAGCAAATGCCTCCCGGACTTTCCCTGCAATTCAGCAAGTGCTTTGCAGCTTGAAATTGGAAGGAAAGCCTCAGATTTAGCAGCCAGAGCTTCAGGAGGAGCAGCAGCGAGCACAGCATCGCTTTTGCAGCAGCTCCTTCCATGTGCATGTTTTTGGGAGTGGAAAGGCTTGCAGAGTGTTCAAGTAGCTTTTTCTCTCCGCTGGAAAGCTGCACGCTCAGTGCCAGTGTTCTGCAGCTTCTTTCTTCACGTTTCAGCAGCTAGCACGCTCTCCGTGTGCAGGAGAAGCGGCTGAGGCTTCCTTGCCGGAGAAGCGGCACCTTCGCCGGCAGAGAGCATCCTGCCGGCCGCGGTGCGCTCCGGAGCGGGGGCTTGTGCCGAAAGAGGCCGGCAACAGGCGCTTACCTTCGGACAGCTCCGGATGCCCGTCTAATGCGTCTCTTGTCGCCTACACGGCAGGGAAAAGCTTTTCCACTCTGTCTAGGAAGGAGAAAGTGTGCCAGCACAGCAAATGCCTCCCGGACTTTCCCTGCAATTCAGCAAGTGCTTTGCAGCTTGAAATTGGAAGGAAAGCCTCAGATTTAGCAGCCAGAGCTTCAGGAGGAGCAGTAGCGAGCACAGCATCGCTTTTGCAGCAGCTCCTTCCATGTGCATGTTTTTGGGAGTGGAAAGGCTTGCAGAGTGTTCAAGTAGCTTTTTCTCTCCGCTGGAAAGCTGCACGCTCAGTGCCAGTGTTCTGCAGCTTCTTTCTTCACGTTTCAGCAGCTAGCACGCTCTCCGTGTGCAGGAGAAGCGGCTGAGGCTTCCTTGCCGGAGAAGCGGCACCTTCGCCGGCAGAGAGCATCCTGCCGGCCGCGGTGCGCTCCGGAGCGGGGGCTTGTGCCGAAAGAGGCCGGGAACAGGCGCTTACCTTCGGACAGCTCCGGATGCCCGTCTAATGCGTCTCTTGTCGCCTACACGGCAGGGAAAAGCTTTTCCACTCTGTCTAGGAAGGAGAAAGTGTGCCAGCACAGCAAATGCCTCCCGGACTTTCCCTGCAATTCAGCAAGTGCTTTGCAGCTTGAAATTGGAAGGAAAGCCTCAGATTTAGCAGCCAGAGCTTCAGGAGGAGCAGCAGCGAGCACAGCATCGCTTTTGCAGCAGCTCCTTCCATGTGCATGTTTTTGGGAGTGGAAAGGCTTGCAGAGTGTTCAAGTAGCTTTTTCTCTCCGCTGGAAAGCTGCACGCTCAGTGCCAGTGTTCTGCAGCTTCTTTCTTCACGTTTCAGCAGCTAGCACGCTCTCCGTGTGCAGGAGAAGCGGCTGAGGCTTCCTTGCCGGAGAAGCGGCACCTTCGCCGGCAGAGAGCATCCTGCCGGCCGCGGTGCGCTCCGGAGCGGGGGCTTGTGCCGAAAGAGGCCGGCAACAGGCGCTTACCTTCGGACAGCTCCGGATGCCCGTCTAATGCGTCTCCTGTCGCCTACACGGCAGGGAAAAGCTTTTCCACTCTGTCTAGGAAGGAGAAAGTGTGCCAGCACAGCAAATGCCTCCCGGACTTTCCCTGCAATTCAGCAAGTGCTTTGCAGCTTGAAATTGGAAGGAAAGCCTCAGATTTAGCAGCCAGAGTTTCAGGAGGAGCAGTAGCGAGCACAGCATCGCTTTTGCAGCAGCTCCTTCCATGTGCATGTTTTTGGGAGTGGAAAGGCTTGCAGAGTGTTCAAGTAGCTTTTTCTCTCCGCTGGAAAGCTGCACGCTCAGTGCCAGTGTTCTGCAGCTTCTTTCTTCACGTTTCAGCAGCTAGCACGCTCTCCGTGTGCAGGAGAAGCGGCTGAGGCTTCCTTGCCGGAGAAGCGGCACCTTCGCCGGCAGAGAGCCTCCGGCCGGCCGCGGTGCGCTCCGGAGCGGGGGCTTGTGCCGAAAGAGGCCGGGAACAGGCGCTTACCTTCGGACAGCTCCGGATGCCCGTCTAATGCGTCTCTTGTCGCCTACACGGCAGGGAAAAGCTTTTCCACTCTGTCTAGGAAGGAGAAAGTGTGCCAGCACAGCAAATGCCTCCCGGACTTTCCCTGCAATTCAGCAAGTGCTTTGCAGCTTGAAATTGGAAGGAAAGCCTCAGATTTAGCAGCCAGAGCTTCAGGAGGAGCAGCAGCGAGCACAGCATCGCTTTTGCAGCAGCTCCTTCCATGTGCATGTTTTTGGGAGTGGAAAGGCTTGCAGAGTGTTCAAGTAGCTTTTTCTCTCCGCTGGAAAGCTGCACGCTCAGTGCCAGTCTTCTGCAGCTTCTTTCTTCACGTTTCAGCAGCTAGCACGCTCTCCGTGTGCAGGAGAAGCGGCTGAGGCTTCCTTGCCGGAGAAGCGGCACCTTCGCCGGCAGAGAGCATCCTGCCGGCCGCGGTGCGCTCCGGAGCGGGGGCTTGTGCCGAAAGAGGCCGGCAACAGGCGCTTACCTTCGGACAGCTCCGGATGCCCGTCTAATGCGTCTCCTGTCGCCTACACGGCAGGGAAAAGCTTTTCCACTCTGTCTAGGAAGGAGAAAGTGTGCCAGCACAGCAAATGCCTCCCGGACTTTCCCTGCAATTCAGCAAGTGCTTTGCAGCTTGAAATTGGAAGGAAAGCCTCAGATTTAGCAGCCAGAGCTTCAGGAGGAGCAGCAGCGAGCACAGCATCGCTTTTGCAGCAGCTCCTTCCATGTGCATGTTTTTGGGAGTGGAAAGGCTTGCAGAGTGTTCAAGTAGCTTTTTCTCTCCGCTGGAAAGCTGCACGCTCAGTGCCAGTCTTCTGCAGCTTCTTTCTTCACGTTTCAGCAGCTAGCACGCTCTCCGTGTGCAGGAGAAGCGGCTGAGGCTTCCTTGCCGGAGAAGCGGCACCTTCGCCGGCAGAGAGCATCCTGCCGGCTGCGGTGCGCTCCGGAGCGGGGGCTTGTGCCGAAAGAGGCCGGCAACAGGCGCTTACCTTCGGACAGCTCCGGATGCCCGTCTAATGCGTCTCTTGTCGCCTACACGGCAGGGAAAAGCTTTTCCACTCTGTCTAGGAAGGAGAAAGTGTGCCAGCACAGCAAATGCCTCCCGGACTTTCCCTGCAATTCAGCAAGTGCTTTGCAGCTTGAAATTGCAGGAAAAGCCTCAGATTTAGCAGCCAGAGCTTCAGGAGGAGCAGCAGCGAGCACAGCATCGCTTTTGCAGCAGCTCCTTCCATGTGCATGTTTTTGGGAGTGGAAAGGCTTGCAGAGTGTTCAAGTAGCTTTTTCTCTCCGCTGGAAAGCTGCACGCTCAGTGCCAGTGTTCTGCAGCTTCTTTCTTCACGTTTCAGCAGCTAGCACGCTCTCCGTGTGCAGGAGAAGCGGCTGAGGCTTCCTTGCCGGAGAAGCGGCGCCTTCGCCGGCAGAGAGCATCCTGCCGGCCGCGGTGCGCTCCGGAGCGGGGGCTTGTGCCGAAAGAGGCCGGCAACAGGCGCTTACCTTCGGACAGCTCCGGATGCCCGTCTAATGCGTCTCCTGTCGCCTACACGGCAGGGAAAAGCTTTTCCACTCTGTCTAGGAAGGAGAAAGTGTGCCAGCACAGCAAATGCCTCCCGGACTTTCCCTGCAATTCAGCAAGTGCTTTGCAGCTTGAAATTGGAAGGAAAGCCTCAGATTTAGCAGCCAGAGCTTCAGGAGGAGCAGCAGCGAGCACAGCATCGCTTTTGCAGCAGCTCCTTCCATGTGCATGTTTTTGGGAGTGGAAAGGCTTGCAGAGTGTTCAAGTAGCTTTTTCTCTCCGCTGGAAAGCTGCACGCTCAGTGCCAGTCTTCTGCAGCTTCTTTCTTCACGTTTCAGCAGCTAGCACGCTCTCCGTGTGCAGGAGAAGCGGCTGAGGCTTCCTTGCCGGAGAAGCGGCACCTTCGCCGGCAGAGAGCATCCTGCCGGCCGCGGTGCGCTCCGGAGCGGGGGCTTGTGCCGAAAGAGGCCGGCAACAGGCGCTTACCTTCGGACAGCTCCGGATGCCCGTCTAATGCGTCTCCTGTCGCCTACACGGCAGGGAAAAGCTTTTCCACTCTGTCTAGGAAGGAGAAAGTGTGCCAGCACAGCAAATGCCTCCCGGACTTTCCCTGCAATTCAGCAAGTGCTTTGCAGCTTGAAATTGGAAGGAAAGCCTCAGATTTAGCAGCCAGAGCTTCAGGAGGAGCAGCAGCGAGCACAGCATCGCTTTTGCAGCAGCTCCTTCCATGTGCATGTTTTTGGGAGTGGAAAGGCTTGCAGAGT
Source organism: Fringilla coelebs (assembly GCF_963513975.1). Taxonomy (NCBI): domain Eukaryota; kingdom Metazoa; phylum Chordata; class Aves; order Passeriformes; family Fringillidae; genus Fringilla; species Fringilla coelebs. The sequence continues at coordinate 34,021 of NW_028167190.1, read as the reverse complement.
GTTCAAGTAGCTTTTTCTCTCCGCTGGAAAGCTGCACGCTCAGTGCCAGTCTTCTGCAGCTTCTTTCTTCACGTTTCAGCAGCTAGCACGCTCTCCGTGTGCAGGAGAAGCGGCTGAGGCTTCCTTGCCGGAGAAGCGGCACCTTCGCCGGCAGAGAGCATCCTGCCGGCCGCGGTGCGCTCCGGAGCGGGGGCTTGTGCCGAAAGAGGCCGGCAACAGGCGCTTACCTTCGGACAGCTCCGGATGCCCGTCTAATGCGTCTCCTGTCGCCTACACGGCAGGGAAAAGCTTTTCCACTCTGTCTAGGAAGGAGAAAGTGTGCCAGCACAGCAAATGCCTCCCGGACTTTCCCTGCAATTCAGCAAGTGCTTTGCAGCTTGAAATTGGAAGGAAAGCCTCAGATTTAGCAGCCAGAGCTTCAGGAGGAGCAGCAGCGAGCACAGCATCGCTTTTGCAGCAGCTCCTTCCATGTGCATGTTTTTGGGAGTGGAAAGGCTTGCAGAGTGTTCAAGTAGCTTTTTCTCTCCGCTGGAAAGCTGCACGCTCAGTGCCAGTCTTCTGCAGCTTCTTTCTTCACGTTTCAGCAGCTAGCACGCTCTCCGTGTGCAGGAGAAGCGGCTGAGGCTTCCTTGCCGGAGAAGCGGCGCCTTCGCCGGCAGAGAGCATCCTGCCGGCCGCGGTGCGCTCCGGAGCGGGGGCTTGTGCCGAAAGAGGCCGGCAACAGGCGCTTACCTTCGGACAGCTCCGGATGCCCGTCTAATGCGTCTCCTGTCGCCTACACGGCAGGGAAAAGCTTTTCCACTCTGTCTAGGAAGGAGAAAGTGTGCCAGCACAGCAAATGCCTCCCGGACTTTCCCTGCAATTCAGCAAGTGCTTTGCAGCTTGAAATTGGAAGGAAAGCCTCCGATTTAGCAGCCAGAGCTTCAGGAGGAGCAGCAGCGAGCACAGCATCGCTTTTGCAGCAGCTCCTTCCATGTGCATGTTTTTGGGAGTGGAAAGGCTTGCAGAGTGTTCAAGTAGCTTTTTCTCTCCGCTGGAAAGCTGCACGCTCAGTGCCAGTGTTCTGCAGCTTCTTTCTTCACGTTTCAGCAGCTAGCACGCTCTCCGTGTGCAGGAGAAGCGGCTGAGGCTTCCTTGCCGGAGAAGCGGCACCTTCGCCGGCAGAGAGCATCCTGCCGGCCGCGGTGCGCTCCGGAGCGGGGGCTTGTGCCGAAAGAGGCCGGCAACAGGCGCTTACCTTCGGACAGCTCCGGATGCCCGTCTAATGCGTCTCCTGTCGCCTACACGGCAGGGAAAAGCTTTTCCACTCTGTCTAGGAAGGAGAAAGTGTGCCAGCACAGCAAATGCCTCCCGGACTTTCCCTGCAATTCAGCAAGTGCTTTGCAGCTTGAAATTGGAAGGAAAGCCTCAGATTTAGCAGCCAGAGCTTCAGGAGGAGCAGCAGCGAGCACAGCATCGCTTTTGCAGCAGCTCCTTCCATGTGCATGTTTTTGGGAGTGGAAAGGCTTGCAGAGTGTTCAAGTAGCTTTTTCTCTCCGCTGGAAAGCTGCACGCTCAGTGCCAGTCTTCTGCAGCTTCTTTCTTCACGTTTCAGCAGCTAGCACGCTCTCCGTGTGCAGGAGAAGCGGCTGAGGCTTCCTTGCCGGAGAAGCGGCACCTTCGCCGGCAGAGAGCATCCTGCCGGCCGCGGTGCGCTCCGGAGCGGGGGCTTGTGCCGAAAGAGGCCGGCAACAGGCGCTTACCTTCGGACAGCTCCGGATGCCCGTCTAATGCGTCTCCTGTCGCCTACACGGCAGGGAAAAGCTTTTCCACTCTGTCTAGGAAGGAGAAAGTGTGCCAGCACAGCAAATGCCTCCCGGACTTTCCCTGCAATTCAGCAAGTGCTTTGCAGCTTGAAATTGGAAGGAAAGCCTCAGATTTAGCAGCCAGAGCTTCAGGAGGAGCAGCAGCGAGCACAGCATCGCTTTTGCAGCAGCTCCTTCCATGTGCATGTTTTTGGGAGTGGAAAGGCTTGCAGAGTGTTCAAGTAGCTTTTTCTCTCCGCTGGAAAGCTGCACGCTCAGTGCCAGTCTTCTGCAGCTTCTTTCTTCACGTTTCAGCAGCTAGCACGCTCTCCGTGTGCAGGAGAAGCGGCTGAGGCTTCCTTGCCGGAGAAGCGGCGCCTTCGCCGGCAGAGAGCATCCTGCCGGCCGCGGTGCGCTCCGGAGCGGGGGCTTGTGCCGAAAGAGGCCGGCAACAGGCGCTTACCTTCGGACAGCTCCGGATGCCCGTCTAATGCGTCTCCTGTCGCCTACACGGCAGGGAAAAGCTTTTCCACTCTGTCTAGGAAGGAGAAAGTGTGCCAGCACAGCAAATGCCTCCCGGACTTTCCCTGCAATTCAGCAAGTGCTTTGCAGCTTGAAATTGGAAGGAAAGCCTCAGATTTAGCAGCCAGAGCTTCAGGAGGAGCAGCAGCGAGCACAGCATCGCTTTTGCAGCAGCTCCTTCCATGTGCATGTTTTTGGGAGTGGAAAGGCTTGCAGAGTGTTCAAGTAGCTTTTTCTCTCCGCTGGAAAGCTGCACGCTCAGTGCCAGTGTTCTGCAGCTTCTTTCTTCACGTTTCAGCAGCTAGCACGCTCTCCGTGTGCAGGAGAAGCGGCTGAGGCTTCCTTGCCGGAGAAGCGGCACCTTCGCCGGCAGAGAGCATCCTGCCGGCCGCGGTGCGCTCCGGAGCGGGGGCTTGTGCCGAAAGAGGCCGGCAACAGGCGCTTACCTTCGGACAGCTCCGGATGCCCGTCTAATGCGTCTCCTGTCGCCTACACGGCAGGGAAAAGCTTTTCCACTCTGTCTAGGAAGGAGAAAGTGTGCCAGCACAGCAAATGCCTCCCGGACTTTCCCTGCAATTCAGCAAGTGCTTTGCAGCTTGAAATTGCAGGGAAAGCCTCCGATTTAGCAGCCAGAGCTTCAGGAGGAGCAGTAGCGAGCACAGCATCGCTTTTGCAGCAGCTCCTTCCATGTGCATGTTTTTGGGAGTGGAAAGGCTTGCAGAGTGTTCAAGTAGCTTTTTCTCTCCGCTGGAAAGCTGCACGCTCAGTGCCAGTCTTCTGCAGCTTCTTTCTTCACGTTTCAGCAGCTAGCACGCTCTCCGTGTGCAGGAGAAGCGGCTGAGGCTTCCTTGCCGGAGAAGCGGCACCTTCGCCGGCAGAGAGCATCCTGCCGGCCGCGGTGCGCTCCGGAGCGGGGGCTTGTGCCGAAAGAGGCCGGCAACAGGCGCTTACCTTCGGACAGCTCCGGATGCCCGTCTAATGCGTCTCCTGTCGCCTACACGGCAGGGAAAAGCTTTTCCACTCTGTCTAGGAAGGAGAAAGTGTGCCAGCACAGCAAATGCCTCCCGGACTTTCCCTGCAATTCAGCAAGTGCTTTGCAGCTTGAAATTGGAAGGAAAGCCTCAGATTTAGCAGCCAGAGCTTCAGGAGGAGCAGCAGCGAGCACAGCATCGCTTTTGCAGCAGCTCCTTCCATGTGCATGTTTTTGGGAGTGGAAAGGCTTGCAGAGTGTTCAAGTAGCTTTTTCTCTCCGCTGGAAAGCTGCACGCTCAGTGCCAGTCTTCTGCAGCTTCTTTCTTCACGTTTCAGCAGCTAGCACGCTCTCCGTGTGCAGGAGAAGCGGCTGAGGCTTCCTTGCCGGAGAAGCGGCACCTTCGCCGGCAGAGAGCATCCTGCCGGCCGCGGTGCGCTCCGGAGCGGGGGCTTGTGCCGAAAGAGGCCGGCAACAGGCGCTTACCTTCGGACAGCTCCGGATGCCCGTCTAATGCGTCTCTTGTCGCCTACACGGCAGGGAAAAGCTTTTCCACTCTGTCTAGGAAGGAGAAAGTGTGCCAGCACAGCAAATGCCTCCCGGACTTTCCCTGCAATTCAGCAAGTGCTTTGCAGCTTGAAATTGGAAGGAAAGCCTCAGATTTAGCAGCCAGAGCTTCAGGAGGAGCAGTAGCGAGCACAGCATCGCTTTTGCAGCAGCTCCTTCCATGTGCATGTTTTTGGGAGTGGAAAGGCTTGCAGAGTGTTCAAGTAGCTTTTTCTCTCCGCTGGAAAGCTGCACGCTCAGTGCCAGTGTTCTGCAGCTTCTTTCTTCACGTTTCAGCAGCTAGCACGCTCTCCGTGTGCAGGAGAAGCGGCTGAGGCTTCCTTGCCGGAGAAGCGGCACCTTCGCCGGCAGAGAGCATCCTGCCGGCCGCGGTGCGCTCCGGAGCGGGGGCTTGTGCCGAAAGAGGCCGGCAACAGGCGCTTACCTTCGGACAGCTCCGGATGCCCGTCTAATGCGTCTCTTGTCGCCTACACGGCAGGGAAAAGCTTTTCCACTCTGTCTAGGAAGGAGAAAGTGTGCCAGCACAGCAAATGCCTCCCGGACTTTCCCTGCAATTCAGCAAGTGCTTTGCAGCTTGAAATTGGAAGGAAAGCCTCAGATTTAGCAGCCAGAGCTTCAGGAGGAGCAGCAGCGAGCACAGCATCGCTTTTGCAGCAGCTCCTTCCATGTGCATGTTTTTGGGAGTGGAAAGGCTTGCAGAGTGTTCAAGTAGCTTTTTCTCTCCGCTGGAAAGCTGCACGCTCAGTGCCAGTGTTCTGCAGCTTCTTTCTTCACGTTTCAGCAGCTAGCACGCTCTCCGTGTGCAGGAGAAGCGGCTGAGGCTTCCTTGCCGGAGAAGCGGCACCTTCGCCGGCAGAGAGCATCCTGCCGGCCGCGGTGCGCTCCGGAGCGGGGGCTTGTGCCGAAAGAGGCCGGCAACAGGCGCTTACCTTCGGACAGCTCCGGATGCCCGTCTAATGCGTCTCCTGTCGCCTACACGGCAGGGAAAAGCTTTTCCACTCTGTCTAGGAAGGAGAAAGTGTGCCAGCACAGCAAATGCCTCCCGGACTTTCCCTGCAATTCAGCAAGTGCTTTGCAGCTTGAAATTGGAAGGAAAGCCTCAGATTTAGCAGCCAGAGCTTCAGGAGGAGCAGTAGCGAGCACAGCATCGCTTTTGCAGCAGCTCCTTCCATGTGCATGTTTTTGGGAGTGGAAAGGCTTGCAGAGTGTTCAAGTAGCTTTTTCTCTCCGCTGGAAAGCTGCACGCTCAGTGCCAGTCTTCTGCAGCTTCTTTCTTCACGTTTCAGCAGCTAGCACGCTCTCCGTGTGCAGGAGAAGCGGCTGAGGCTTCCTTGCCGGAGAAGCGGCACCTTCGCCGGCAGAGAGCCTCCGGCCGGCCGCGGTGCGCTCCGGAGCGGGGGCTTGTGCCGAAAGAGGCCGGCAACAGGCGCTTACCTTCGGACAGCTCCGGATGCCCGTCTAATGCGTCTCCTGTCGCCTACACGGCAGGGAAAAGCTTTTCCACTCTGTCTAGGAAGGAGAAAGTGTGCCAGCACAGCAAATGCCTCCCGGACTTTCCCTGCAATTCAGCAAGTGCTTTGCAGCTTGAAATTGGAAGGAAAGCCTCAGATTTAGCAGCCAGAGCTTCAGGAGGAGCAGCAGCGAGCACAGCATCGCTTTTGCAGCAGCTCCTTCCATGTGCATGTTTTTGGGAGTGGAAAGGCTTGCAGAGTGTTCAAGTAGCTTTTTCTCTCCGCTGGAAAGCTGCACGCTCAGTGCCAGTCTTCTGCAGCTTCTTTCTTCACGTTTCAGCAGCTAGCACGCTCTCCGTGTGCAGGAGAAGCGGCTGAGGCTTCCTTGCCGGAGAAGCGGCACCTTCGCCGGCAGAGAGCATCCTGCCGGCCGCGGTGCGCTCCGGAGCGGGGGCTTGTGCCGAAAGAGGCCGGCAACAGGCGCTTACCTTCGGACAGCTCCGGATGCCCGTCTAATGCGTCTCTTGTCGCCTACACGGCAGGGAAAAGCTTTTCCACTCTGTCTAGGAAGGAGAAAGTGTGCCAGCACAGCAAATGCCTCCCGGACTTTCCCTGCAATTCAGCAAGTGCTTTGCAGCTTGAAATTGGAAGGAAAGCCTCAGATTTAGCAGCCAGAGCTTCAGGAGGAGCAGTAGCGAGCACAGCATCGCTTTTGCAGCAGCTCCTTCCATGTGCATGTTTTTGGGAGTGGAAAGGCTTGCAGAGTGTTCAAGTAGCTTTTTCTCTCCGCTGGAAAGCTGCACGCTCAGTGCCAGTGTTCTGCAGCTTCTTTCTTCACGTTTCAGCAGCTAGCACGCTCTCCGTGTGCAGGAGAAGCGGCTGAGGCTTCCTTGCCGGAGAAGCGGCACCTTCGCCGGCAGAGAGCATCCTGCCGGCCGCGGTGCGCTCCGGAGCGGGGGCTTGTGCCGAAAGAGGCCGGCAACAGGCGCTTACCTTCGGACAGCTCCGGATGCCCGTCTAATGCGTCTCTTGTCGCCTACACGGCAGGGAAAAGCTTTTCCACTCTGTCTAGGAAGGAGAAAGTGTGCCAGCACAGCAAATGCCTCCCGGACTTTCCCTGCAATTCAGCAAGTGCTTTGCAGCTTGAAATTGGAAGGAAAGCCTCAGATTTAGCAGCCAGAGCTTCAGGAGGAGCAGCAGCGAGCACAGCATCGCTTTTGCAGCAGCTCCTTCCATGTGCATGTTTTTGGGAGTGGAAAGGCTTGCAGAGTGTTCAAGTAGCTTTTTCTCTCCGCTGGAAAGCTGCACGCTCAGTGCCAGTGTTCTGCAGCTTCTTTCTTCACGTTTCAGCAGCTAGCACGCTCTCCGTGTGCAGGAGAAGCGGCTGAGGCTTCCTTGCCGGAGAAGCGGCACCTTCGCCGGCAGAGAGCATCCTGCCGGCCGCGGTGCGCTCCGGAGCGGGGGCTTGTGCCGAAAGAGGCCGGCAACAGGCGCTTACCTTCGGACAGCTCCGGATGCCCGTCTAATGCGTCTCCTGTCGCCTACACGGCAGGGAAAAGCTTTTCCACTCTGTCTAGGAAGGAGAAAGTGTGCCAGCACAGCAAATGCCTCCCGGACTTTCCCTGCAATTCAGCAAGTGCTTTGCAGCTTGAAATTGGAAGGAAAGCCTCAGATTTAGCAGCCAGAGCTTCAGGAGGAGCAGTAGCGAGCACAGCATCGCTTTTGCAGCAGCTCCTTCCATGTGCATGTTTTTGGGGGTGGAAAGGCTTGCAGAGTGTTCAAGTAGCTTTTTCTCTCCGCTGGAAAGCTGCACGCTCAGTGCCAGTGTTCTGCAGCTTCTTTCTTCACGTTTCAGCAGCTAGCACGCTCTCCGTGTGCAGGAGAAGCGGCTGAGGCTTCCTTGCCGGAGAAGCGGCACCTTCGCCGGCAGAGAGCCTCCGGCCGGCCGCGGTGCGCTCCGGAGCGGGGGCTTGTGCCGAAAGAGGCCGGGAACAGGCGCTTACCTTCGGACAGCTCCGGATGCCCGTCTAATGCGTCTCTTGTCGCCTACACGGCAGGGAAAAGCTTTTCCACTCTGTCTAGGAAGGAGAAAGTGTGCCAGCACAGCAAATGCCTCCCGGACTTTCCCTGCAATTCAGCAAGTGCTTTGCAGCTTGAAATTGGAAGGAAAGCCTCAGATTTAGCAGCCAGAGCTTCAGGAGGAGCAGCAGCGAGCACAGCATCGCTTTTGCAGCAGCTCCTTCCATGTGCATGTTTTTGGGAGTGGAAAGGCTTGCAGAGTGTTCAAGTAGCTTTTTCTCTCCGCTGGAAAGCTGCACGCTCAGTGCCAGTCTTCTGCAGCTTCTTTCTTCACGTTTCAGCAGCTAGCACGCTCTCCGTGTGCAGGAGAAGCGGCTGAGGCTTCCTTGCCGGAGAAGCGGCACCTTCGCCGGCAGAGAGCATCCTGCCGGCCGCGGTGCGCTCCGGAGCGGGGGCTTGTGCCGAAAGAGGCCAGCAACAGGCGCTTACCTTCGGACAGCTCCGGATGCCCGTCTAATGCGTCTCCTGTCGCCTACACGGCAGGGAAAAGCTTTTCCACTCTGTCTAGGAAGGAGAAAGTGTGCCAGCACAGCAAATGCCTCCCGGACTTTCCCTGCAATTCAGCAAGTGCTTTGCAGCTTGAAATTGGAAGGAAAGCCTCAGATTTAGCAGCCAGAGCTTCAGGAGGAGCAGTAGCGAGCACAGCATCGCTTTTGCAGCAGCTCCTTCCATGTGCATGTTTTTGGGAGTGGAAAGGCTTGCAGAGTGTTCAAGTAGCTTTTTCTCTCCGCTGGAAAGCTGCACGCTCAGTGCCAGTCTTCTGCAGCTTCTTTCTTCACGTTTCAGCAGCTAGCACGCTCTCCGTGTGCAGGAGAAGCGGCTGAGGCTTCCTTGCCGGAGAAGCGGCACCTTCGCCGGCAGAGAGCCTCCGGCCGGCCGCGGTGCGCTCCGGAGCGGGGGCTTGTGCCGAAAGAGGCCGGCAACAGGCGCTTACCTTCGGACAGCTCCGGATGCCCGTCTAATGCGTCTCCTGTCGCCTACACGGCAGGGAAAAGCTTTTCCACTCTGTCTAGGAAGGAGAAAGTGTGCCAGCACAGCAAATGCCTCCCGGACTTTCCCTGCAATTCAGCAAGTGCTTTGCAGCTTGAAATTGGAAGGAAAGCCTCAGATTTAGCAGCCAGAGCTTCAGGAGGAGCAGCAGCGAGCACAGCATCGCTTTTGCAGCAGCTCCTTCCATGTGCATGTTTTTGGGAGTGGAAAGGCTTGCAGAGTGTTCAAGTAGCTTTTTCTCTCCGCTGGAAAGCTGCACGCTCAGTGCCAGTCTTCTGCAGCTTCTTTCTTCACGTTTCAGCAGCTAGCACGCTCTCCGTGTGCAGGAGAAGCGGCTGAGGCTTCCTTGCCGGAGAAGCGGCACCTTCGCCGGCAGAGAGCATCCTGCCGGCCGCGGTGCGCTCCGGAGCGGGGGCTTGTGCCGAAAGAGGCCGGCAACAGGCGCTTACCTTCGGACAGCTCCGGATGCCCGTCTAATGCGTCTCTTGTCGCCTACACGGCAGGGAAAAGCTTTTCCACTCTGTCTAGGAAGGAGAAAGTGTGCCAGCACAGCAAATGCCTCCCGGACTTTCCCTGCAATTCAGCAAGTGCTTTGCAGCTTGAAATTGGAAGGAAAGCCTCAGATTTAGCAGCCAGAGCTTCAGGAGGAGCAGCAGCGAGCACAGCATCGCTTTTGCAGCAGCTCCTTCCATGTGCATGTTTTTGGGAGTGGAAAGGCTTGCAGAGTGTTCAAGTAGCTTTTTCTCTCCGCTGGAAAGCTGCACGCTCAGTGCCAGTGTTCTGCAGCTTCTTTCTTCACGTTTCAGCAGCTAGCACGCTCTCCGTGTGCAGGAGAAGCGGCTGAGGCTTCCTTGCCGGAGAAGCGGCACCTTCGCCGGCAGAGAGCATCCTGCCGGCCGCGGTGCGCTCCGGAGCGGGGGCTTGTGCCGAAAGAGGCCGGCAACAGGCGCTTACCTTCGGACAGCTCCGGATGCCCGTCTAATGCGTCTCCTGTCGCCTACACGGCAGGGAAAAGCTTTTCCACTCTGTCTAGGAAGGAGAAAGTGTGCCAGCACAGCAAATGCCTCCCGGACTTTCCCTGCAATTCAGCAAGTGCTTTGCAGCTTGAACTTGGAAGGAAAGCCTCAGATTTAGCAGCCAGAGCTTCAGGAGGAGCAGCAGCGAGCACAGCATCGCTTTTGCAGCAGCTCCTTCCATGTGCATGTTTTTGGGAGTGGAAAGGCTTGCAGAGTGTTCAAGTAGCTTTTTCTCTCCGCTGGAAAGCTGCACGCTCAGTGCCAGTCTTCTGCAGCTTCTTTCTTCACGTTTCAGCAGCTAGCACGCTCTCCGTGTGCAGGAGAAGCGGCTGAGGCTTCCTTGCCGGAGAAGCGGCACCTTCGCCGGCAGAGAGCATCCTGCCGGCCGCGGTGCGCTCCGGAGCGGGGGCTTGTGCCGAAAGAGGCCGGCAACAGGCGCTTACCTTCGGACAGCTCCGGATGCCCGTCTAATGCGTCTCTTGTCGCCTACACGGCAGGGAAAAGCTTTTCCACTCTGTCTAGGAAGGAGAAAGTGTGCCAGCACAGCAAATGCCTCCCGGACTTTCCCTGCAATTCAGCAAGTGCTTTGCAGCTTGAAATTGGAAGGAAAGCCTCAGATTTAGCAGCCAGAGCTTCAGGAGGAGCAGTAGCGAGCACAGCATCGCTTTTGCAGCAGCTCCTTCCATGTGCATGTTTTTGGGAGTGGAAAGGCTTGCAGAGTGTTCAAGTAGCTTTTTCTCTCCGCTGGAAAGCTGCACGCTCAGTGCCAGTGTTCTGCAGCTTCTTTCTTCACGTTTCAGCAGCTAGCACGCTCTCCGTGTGCAGGAGAAGCGGCAGAGGCTTCCTTGCCGGAGAAGCGGCACCTTCGCCGGCAGAGAGCATCCTGCCGGCCGCGGTGCGCTCCGGAGCGGGGGCTTGTGCCGAAAGAGGCCGGCAACAGGCGCTTACCTTCGGACAGCTCCGGATGCCCGTCTAATGCGTCTCCTGTCGCCTACACGGCAGGGAAAAGCTTTTCCACTCTGTCTAGGAAGGAGAAAGTGTGCCAGCACAGCAAATGCCTCCCGGACTTTCCCTGCAATTCAGCAAGTGCTTTGCAGCTTGAAATTGGAAGGAAAGCCTCAGATTTAGCAGCCAGAGCTTCAGGAGGAGCAGCAGCGAGCACAGCATCGCTTTTGCAGCAGCTCCTTCCATGTGCATGTTTTTGGGAGTGGAAAGGCTTGCAGAGTGTTCAAGTAGCTTTTTCTCTCCGCTGGAAAGCTGCACGCTCAGTGCCAGTCTTCTGCAGCTTCTTTCTTCACGTTTCAGCAGCTAGCACGCTCTCCGTGTGCAGGAGAAGCGGCTGAGGCTTCCTTGCCGGAGAAGCGGCACCTTCGCCGGCAGAGAGCATCCTGCCGGCCGCGGTGCGCTCCGGAGCGGGGGCTTGTGCCGAAAGAGGCCGGCAACAGGCGCTTACCTTCGGACAGCTCCGGATGCCCGTCTAATGCGTCTCTTGTCGCCTACACGGCAGGGAAAAGCTTTTCCACTCTGTCTAGGAAGGAGAAAGTGTGCCAGCACAGCAAATGCCTCCCGGACTTTCCCTGCAATTCAGCAAGTGCTTTGCAGTTTGCAATTGGAAGGAAAGCCTCAGATTTAGCAGCCAGAGCTTCAGGAGGAGCAGCAGCGAGCACAGCATCGCTTTTGCAGCAGCTCCTTCCATGTGCATGTTTTTGGGAGTGGAAAGGCTTGCAGAGTGTTCAAGTAGCTTTTTCTCTCCGCTGGAAAGCTGCACGCTCAGTGCCAGTCTTCTGCAGCTTCTTTCTTCACGTTTCAGCAGCTAGCACGCTCTCCGTGTGCAGGAGAAGCGGCTGAGGCTTCCTTGCCGGAGAAGCGGCACCTTCGCCGGCAGAGAGCATCCTGCCGGCCGCGGTGCGCTCCGGAGCGGGGGCTTGTGCCGAAAGAGGCCGGCAACAGGCGCTTACCTTCGGACAGCTCCGGATGCCCGTCTAATGCGTCTCCTGTCGCCTACACGGCAGGGAAAAGCTTTTCCACTCTGTCTAGGAAGGAGAAAGTGTGCCAGCACAGCAAATGCCTCCCGGACTTTCCCTGCAATTCAGCAAGTGCTTTGCAGCTTGAACTTGGAAGGAAAGCCTCAGATTTAGCAGCCAGAGCTTCAGGAGGAGCAGCAGCGAGCACAGCATCGCTTTTGCAGCAGCTCCTTCCATGTGCATGTTTTTGGGAGTGGAAAGGCTTGCAGAGTGTTCAAGTAGCTTTTTCTCTCCGCTGGAAAGCTGCACGCTCAGTGCCAGTCTTCTGCAGCTTCTTTCTTCACGTTTCAGCAGCTAGCACGCTCTCCGTGTGCAGGAGAAGCGGCTGAGGCTTCCTTGCCGGAGAAGCGGCACCTTCGCCGGCAGAGAGCATCCTGCCGGCCGCGGTGCGCTCCGGAGCGGGGGCTTGTGCCGAAAGAGGCCGGCAACAGGCGCTTACCTTCGGACAGCTCCGGATGCCCGTCTAATGCGTCTCCTGTCGCCTACACGGCAGGGAAAAGCTTTTCCACTCTGTCTAGGAAGGAGAAAGTGTGCCAGCACAGCAAATGCCTCCCGGACTTTCCCTGCAATTCAGCAAGTGCTTTGCAGCTTGAAATTGGAAGGAAAGCCTCAGATTTAGCAGCCAGAGCTTCAGGAGGAGCAGCAGCGAGCACAGCATCGCTTTTGCAGCAGCTCCTTCCATGTGCATGTTTTTGGGAGTGGAAAGGCTTGCAGAGTGTTCAAGTAGCTTTTTCTCTCCGCTGGAAAGCTGCACGCTCAGTGCCAGTCTTCTGCAGCTTCTTTCTTCACGTTTCAGCAGCTAGCACGCTCTCCGTGTGCAGGAGAAGCGGCTGAGGCTTCCTTGCCGGAGAAGCGGCACCTTCGCCGGCAGAGAGCATCCTGCCGGCCGCGGTGCGCTCCGGAGCGGGGGCTTGTGCCGAAAGAGGCCGGCAACAGGCGCTTACCTTCGGACAGCTCCGGATGCCCGTCTAATGCGTCTCTTGTCGCCTACACGGCAGGGAAAAGCTTTTCCACTCTGTCTAGGAAGGAGAAAGTGTGCCAGCACAGCAAATGCCTCCCGGACTTTCCCTGCAATTCAGCAAGTGCTTTGCAGCTTGAAATTGGAAGGAAAGCCTCAGATTTAGCAGCCAGAGCTTCAGGAGGAGCAGCAGCGAGCACAGCATCGCTTTTGCAGCAGCTCCTTCCATGTGCATGTTTTTGGGAGTGGAAAGGCTTGCAGAGTGTTCAAGTAGCTTTTTCTCTCCGCTGGAAAGCTGCACGCTCAGTGCCAGTGTTCTGCAGCTTCTTTCTTCACGTTTCAGCAGCTAGCACGCTCTCCGTGTGCAGGAGAAGCGGCTGAGGCTTCCTTGCCGGAGAAGCGGCGCCTTCGCCGGCAGAGAGCATCCTGCCGGCCGCGGTGCGCTCCGGAGCGGGGGCTTGTGCCGAAAGAGGCCGGCAACAGGCGCTTACCTTCGGACAGCTCCGGATGCCCGTCTAATGCGTCTCCTGTCGCCTACACGGCAGGGAAAAGCTTTTCCACTCTGTCTAGGAAGGAGAAAGTGTGCCAGCACAGCAAATGCCTCCCGGACTTTCCCTGCAATTCAGCAAGTGCTTTGCAGCTTGAAATTGGAAGGAAAGCCTCCGATTTAGCAGCCAGAGCTTCAGGAGGAGCAGCAGCGAGCACAGCATCGCTTTTGCAGCAGCTCCTTCCATGTGCATGTTTTTGGGAGTGGAAAGGCTTGCAGAGTGTTCAAGTAGCTTTTTCTCTCCGCTGGAAAGCTGCACGCTCAGTGCCAGTCTTCTGCAGCTTCTTTCTTCACGTTTCAGCAGCTAGCACGCTCTCCGTGTGCAGGAGAAGCGGCAGAGGCTTCCTTGCCGGAGAAGCGGCACCTTCGCCGGCAGAGAGCATCCTGCCCGCCGCGGTGCGCTCCGGAGCGGGGGCTTGTGCCGAAAGAGGCCGGCAACAGGCGCTTACCTTCGGACAGCTCCGGATGCCCGTCTAATGCGTCTCCTGTCGCCTACACGGCAGGGAAAAGCTTTTCCACTCTGTCTAGGAAGGAGAAAGTGTGCCAGCACAGCAAATGCCTCCCGGACTTTCCCTGCAATTCAGCAAGTGCTTTGCAGCTTGAAATTGGAAGGAAAGCCTCAGATTTAGCAGCCAGAGCTTCAGGAGGAGCAGCAGCGAGCACAGCATCGCTTTTGCAGCAGCTCCTTCCATGTGCATGTTTTTGGGAGTGGAAAGGCTTGCAGAGTGTTCAAGTAGCTTTTTCTCTCCGCTGGAAAGCTGCACGCTCAGTGCCAGTCTTCTGCAGCTTCTTTCTTCACGTTTCAGCAGCTAGCACGCTCTCCGTGTGCAGGAGAAGCGGCTGAGGCTTCCTTGCCGGAGAAGCGGCACCTTCGCCGGCAGAGAGCATCCTGCCGGCCGCGGTGCGCTCCGGAGCGGGGGCTTGTGCCGAAAGAGGCCGGCAACAGGCGCTTACCTTCGGACAGCTCCGGATGCCCGTCTAATGCGTCTCCTGTCGCCTACACGGCAGGGAAAAGCTTTTCCACTCTGTCTAGGAAGGAGAAAGTGTGCCAGCACAGCAAATGCCTCCCGGACTTTCCCTGCAATTCAGCAAGTGCTTTGCAGCTTGAAATTGGAAGGAAAGCCTCAGATTTAGCAGCCAGAGCTTCAGGAGGAGCAGCAGCGAGCACAGCATCGCTTTTGCAGCAGCTCCTTCCATGTGCATGTTTTTGGGAGTGGAAAGGCTTGCAGAGTGTTCAAGTAGCTTTTTCTCTCCGCTGGAAAGCTGCACGCTCAGTGCCAGTGTTCTGCAGCTTCTTTCTTCACGTTTCAGCAGCTAGCACGCTCTCCGTGTGCAGGAGAAGCGGCTGAGGCTTCCTTGCCGGAGAAGCGGCACCTTCGCCGGCAGAGAGCATCCTGCCGGCCGCGGTGCGCTCCGGAGCGGGGGCTTGTGCCGAAAGAGGCCGGCAACAGGCGCTTACCTTCGGACAGCTCCGGATGCCCGTCTAATGCGTCTCTTGTCGCCTACACGGCAGGGAAAAGCTTTTCCACTCTGTCTAGGAAGGAGAAAGTGTGCCAGCACAGCAAATGCCTCCCGGACTTTCCCTGCAATTCAGCAAGTGCTTTGCAGCTTGAAATTGGAAGGAAAGCCTCAGATTTAGCAGCCAGAGCTTCAGGAGGAGCAGCAGCGAGCACAGCATCGCTTTTGCAGCAGCTCCTTCCATGTGCATGTTTTTGGGAGTGGAAAGGCTTGCAGAGTGTTCAAGTAGCTTTTTCTCTCCGCTGGAAAGCTGCACGCTCAGTGCCAGTGTTCTGCAGCTTCTTTCTTCACGTTTCAGCAGCTAGCACGCTCTCCGTGTGCAGGAGAAGCGGCTGAGGCTTCCTTGCCGGAGAAGCGGCACCTTCGCCGGCAGAGAGCATCCTGCCGGCCGCGGTGCGCTCCGGAGCGGGGGCTTGTGCCGAAAGAGGCCGGCAACAGGCGCTTACCTTCGGACAGCTCCGGATGCCCGTCTAATGCGTCTCTTGTCGCCTACACGGCAGGGAAAAGCTTTTCCACTCTGTCTAGGAAGGAGAAAGTGTGCCAGCACAGCAAATGCCTCCCGGACTTTCCCTGCAATTCAGCAAGTGCTTTGCAGCTTGAAATTGGAAGGAAAGCCTCAGATTTAGCAGCCAGAGCTTCAGGAGGAGCAGCAGCGAGCACAGCATCGCTTTTGCAGCAGCTCCTTCCATGTGCATGTTTTTGGGAGTGGAAAGGCTTGCAGAGTGTTCAAGTAGCTTTTTCTCTCCGCTGGAAAGCTGCACGCTCAGTGCCAGTGTTCTGCAGCTTCTTTCTTCACGTTTCAGCAGCTAGCACGCTCTCCGTGTGCAGGAGAAGCGGCTGAGGCTTCCTTGCCGGAGAAGCGGCACCTTCGCCGGCAGAGAGCATCCTGCCGGCCGCGGTGCGCTCCGGAGCGGGGACTTGTGCCGAAAGAGGCCGGCAACAGGCGCTTACCTTCGGACAGCTCCGGATGCCCGTCTAATGCGTCTCCTGTCGCCTACACGGCAGGGAAAAGCTTTTCCACTCTGTCTAGGAAGGAGAAAGTGTGCCAGCACAGCAAATGCCTCCCGGACTTTCCCTGCAATTCAGCAAGTGCTTTGCAGCTTGAAATTGGAAGGAAAGCCTCAGATTTAGCAGCCAGAGCTTCAGGAGGAGCAGCAGCGAGCACAGCATCGCTTTTGCAGCAGCTCCTTCCATGTGCATGTTTTTGGGAGTGGAAAGGCTTGCAGAGTGTTCAAGTAGCTTTTTCTCTCCGCTGGAAAGCTGCACGCTCAGTGCCAGTCTTCTGCAGCTTCTTTCTTCACGTTTCAGCAGCTAGCACGCTCTCCGTGTGCAGGAGAAGCGGCTGAGGCTTCCTTGCCGGAGAAGCGGCACCTTCGCCGGCAGAGAGCATCCTGCCGGCCGCGGTGCGCTCCGGAGCGGGGGCTTGTGCCGAAAGAGGCCGGCAACAGGCGCTTACCTTCGGACAGCTCCGGATGCCCGTCTAATGCGTCTCCTGTCGCCTACACGGCAGGGAAAAGCTTTTCCACTCTGTCTAGGAAGGAGAAAGTGTGCCAGCACAGCAAATGCCTCCCGGACTTTCCCTGCAATTCAGCAAGTGCTTTGCAGCTTGAAATTGGAAGGAAAGCCTCAGATTTAGCAGCCAGAGCTTCAGGAGGAGCAGCAGCGAGCACAGCATCGCTTTTGCAGCAGCTCCTTCCATGTGCATGTTTTTGGGAGTGGAAAGGCTTGCAGAGTGTTCAAGTAGCTTTTTCTCTCCGCTGGAAAGCTGCACGCTCAGTGCCAGTCTTCTGCAGCTTCTTTCTTCACGTTTCAGCAGCTAGCACGCTCTCCGTGTGCAGGAGAAGCGGCTGAGGCTTCCTTGCCGGAGAAGCGGCACCTTCGCCGGCAGAGAGCATCCTGCCGGCCGCGGTGCGCTCCGGAGCGGGGGCTTGTGCCGAAAGAGGCCGGCAACAGGCGCTTACCTTCGGACAGCTCCGGATGCCCGTCTAATGCGTCTCCTGTCGCCTACACGGCAGGGAAAAGCTTTTCCACTCTGTCTAGGAAGGAGAAAGTGTGCCAGCACAGCAAATGCCTCCCGGACTTTCCCTGCAATTCAGCAAGTGCTTTGCAGCTTGAAATTGGAAGGAAAGCCTCAGATTTAGCAGCCAGAGCTTCAGGAGGAGCAGCAGCGAGCACAGCATCGCTTTTGCAGCAGCTCCTTCCATGTGCATGTTTTTGGGAGTGGAAAGGCTTGCAGAGTGTTCAAGTAGCTTTTTCTCTCCGCTGGAAAGCTGCACGCTCAGTGCCAGTCTTCTGCAGCTTCTTTCTTCACGTTTCAGCAGCTAGCACGCTCTCCGTGTGCAGGAGAAGCGGCTGAGGCTTCCTTGCCGGAGAAGCGGCACCTTCGCCGGCAGAGAGCATCCTGCCGGCCGCGGTGCGCTCCGGAGCGGGGGCTTGTGCCGAAAGAGGCCGGCAACAGGCGCTTACCTTCGGACAGCTCCGGATGCCCGTCTAATGCGTCTCCTGTCGCCTACACGGCAGGGAAAAGCTTTTCCACTCTGTCTAGGAAGGAGAAAGTGTGCCAGCACAGCAAATGCCTCCCGGACTTTCCCTGCAATTCAGCAAGTGCTTTGCAGCTTGAAATTGGAAGGAAAGCCTCAGATTTAGCAGCCAGAGCTTCAGGAGGAGCAGCAGCGAGCACAGCATCGCTTTTGCAGCAGCTCCTTCCATGTGCATGTTTTTGGGAGTGGAAAGGCTTGCAGAGTGTTCAAGTAGCTTTTTCTCTCCGCTGGAAAGCTGCACGCTCAGTGCCAGTCTTCTGCAGCTTCTTTCTTCACGTTTCAGCAGCTAGCACGCTCTCCGTGTGCAGGAGAAGCGGCTGAGGCTTCCTTGCCGGAGAAGCGGCACCTTCGCCGGCAGAGAGCATCCTGCCGGCCGCGGTGCGCTCCGGAGCGGGGGCTTGTGCCGAAAGAGGCCGGCAACAGGCGCTTACCTTCGGACAGCTCCGGATGCCCGTCTAATGCGTCTCCTGTCGCCTACACGGCAGGGAAAAGCTTTTCCACTCTGTCTAGGAAGGAGAAAGTGTGCCAGCACAGCAAATGCCTCCCGGACTTTCCCTGCAATTCAGCAAGTGCTTTGCAGCTTGCAATTGGAAGGAAAGCCTCAGATTTAGCAGCCAGAGCTTCAGGAGGAGCAGCAGCGAGCACAGCATCGCTTTTGCAGCAGCTCCTTCCATGTGCATGTTTTTGGGAGTGGAAAGGCTTGCAGAGTGTTCAAGTAGCTTTTTCTCTCCGCTGGAAAGCTGCACGCTCAGTGCCAGTGTTCTGCAGCTTCTTTCTTCACGTTTCAGCAGCTAGCACGCTCTCCGTGTGCAGGAGAAGCGGCTGAGGCTTCCTTGCCGGAGAAGCGGCACCTTCGCCGGCAGAGAGCATCCTGCCGGCCGCGGTGCGCTCCGGAGCGGGGGCTTGCGCCGAAAGAGGCCGGCAACAGGCGCTTACCTTCGGACAGCTCCGGATGCCCGTCTAATGCGTCTCCTGTCGCCTACACGGCAGGGAAAAGCTTTTCCACTCTGTCTAGGAAGGAGAAAGTGTGCCAGCACAGCAAATGCCTCCCGGACTTTCCCTGCAATTCAGCAAGTGCTTTGCAGCTTGAAATTGGAAGGAAAGCCTCAGATTTAGCAGCCAGAGCTTCAGGAGGAGCAGCAGCGAGCACAGCATCGCTTTTGCAGCAGCTCCTTCCATGTGCATGTTTTTGGGAGTGGAAAGGCTTGCAGAGTGTTCAAGTAGCTTTTTCTCTCCGCTGGAAAGCTGCACGCTCAGTGCCAGTCTTCTGCAGCTTCTTTCTTCACGTTTCAGCAGCTAGCACGCTCTCCGTGTGCAGGAGAAGCGGCTGAGGCTTCCTTGCCGGAGAAGCGGCGCCTTCGCCGGCAGAGAGCATCCTGCCGGCCGCGGTGCGCTCCGGAGCGGGGGCTTGTGCCGAAAGAGGCCGGCAACAGGCGCTTACCTTCGGACAGCTCCGGATGCCCGTCTAATGCGTCTCCTGTCGCCTACACGGCAGGGAAAAGCTTTTCCACTCTGTCTAGGAAGGAGAAAGTGTGCCAGCACAGCAAATGCCTCCCGGACTTTCCCTGCAATTCAGCAAGTGCTTTGCAGCTTGCAATTGGAAGGAAAGCCTCAGATTTAGCAGCCAGAGCTTCAGGAGGAGCAGCAGCGAGCACAGCATCGCTTTTGCAGCAGCTCCTTCCATGTGCATGTTTTTGGGAGTGGAAAGGCTTGCAGAGTGTTCAAGTAGCTTTTTCTCTCCGCTGGAAAGCTGCACGCTCAGTGCCAGTCTTCTGCAGCTTCTTTCTTCACGTTTCAGCAGCTAGCACGCTCTCCGTGTGCAGGAGAAGCGGCTGAGGCTTCCTTGCCGGAGAAGCGGCACCTTCGCCGGCAGAGAGCATCCTGCCGGCCGCGGTGCGCTCCGGAGCGGGGGCTTGTGCCGAAAGAGGCCGGCAACAGGCGCTTACCTTCGGACAGCTCCGGATGCCCGTCTAATGCGTCTCCTGTCGCCTACACGGCAGGGAAAAGCTTTTCCACTCTGTCTAGGAAGGAGAAAGTGTGCCAGCACAGCAAATGCCTCCCGGACTTTCCCTGCAATTCAGCAAGTGCTTTGCAGCTTGAAATTGGAAGGAAAGCCTCAGATTTAGCAGCCAGAGCTTCAGGAGGAGCAGCAGCGAGCACAGCATCGCTTTTGCAGCAGCTCCTTCCATGTGCATGTTTTTGGGAGTGGAAAGGCTTGCAGAGTGTTCAAGTAGCTTTTTCTCTCCGCTGGAAAGCTGCACGCTCAGTGCCAGTGTTCTGCAGCTTCTTTCTTCACGTTTCAGCAGCTAGCACGCTCTCCGTGTGCAGGAGAAGCGGCTGAGGCTTCCTTGCCGGAGAAGCGGCGCCTTCGCCGGCAGAGAGCATCCTGCCGGCCGCGGTGCGCTCCGGAGCGGGGGCTTGTGCCGAAAGAGGCCGGCAACAGGCGCTTACCTTCGGACAGCTCCGGATGCCCGTCTAATGCGTCTCCTGTCGCCTACACGGCAGGGAAAAGCTTTTCCACTCTGTCTAGGAAGGAGAAAGTGTGCCAGCACAGCAAATGCCTCCCGGACTTTCCCTGCAATTCAGCAAGTGCTTTGCAGCTTGAAATTGGAAGGAAAGCCTCAGATTTAGCAGCCAGAGCTTCAGGAGGAGCAGCAGCGAGCACAGCATCGCTTTTGCAGCAGCTCCTTCCATGTGCATGATTTTGGGAGTGGAAAGGCTTGCAGAGTGTTCAAGTAGCTTTTTCTCTCCGCTGGAAAGCTGCACGCTCAGTGCCAGTGTTCTGCAGCTTCTTTCTTCACGTTTCAGCAGCTAGCACGCTCTCCGTGTGCAGGAGAAGCGGCTGAGGCTTCCTTGCCGGAGAAGCGGCACCTTCGCCGGCAGAGAGCATCCTGCCGGCCGCGGTGCGCTCCGGAGCGGGGGCTTGTGCCGAAAGAGGCCGGCAACAGGCGCTTACCTTCGGACAGCTCCGGATGCCCGTCTAATGCGTCTCCTGTCGCCTACACGGCAGGGAAAAGCTTTTCCACTCTGTCTAGGAAGGAGAAAGTGTGCCAGCACAGCAAATGCCTCCCGGACTTTCCCTGCAATTCAGCAAGTGCTTTGCAGCTTGAAATTGGAAGGAAAGCCTCAGATTTAGCAGCCAGAGCTTCAGGAGGAGCAGCAGCGAGCACAGCATCGCTTTTGCAGCAGCTCCTTCCATGTGCATGTTTTTGGGAGTGGAAAGGCTTGCAGAGTGTTCAAGTAGCTTTTTCTCTCCGCTGGAAAGCTGCACGCTCAGTGCCAGTGTTCTGCAGCTTCTTTCTTCACGTTTCAGCAGCTAGCACGCTCTCCGTGTGCAGGAGAAGCGGCTGAGGCTTCCTTGCCGGAGAAGCGGCACCTTCGCCGGCAGAGAGCATCCTGCCGGCCGCGGTGCGCTCCGGAGCGGGGGCTTGTGCCGAAAGAGGCCGGCAACAGGCGCTTACCTTCGGACAGCTCCGGATGCCCGTCTAATGCGTCTCCTGTCGCCTACACGGCAGGGAAAAGCTTTTCCACTCTGTCTAGGAAGGAGAAAGTGTGCCAGCACAGCAAATGCCTCCCGGACTTTCCCTGCAATTCAGCAAGTGCTTTGCAGCTTGAAATTGGAAGGAAAGCCTCAGATTTAGCAGCCAGAGCTTCAGGAGGAGCAGCAGCGAGCACAGCATCGCTTTTGCAGCAGCTCCTTCCATGTGCATGATTTTGGGAGTGGAAAGGCTTGCAGAGTGTTCAAGTAGCTTTTTCTCTCCGCTGGAAAGCTGCACGCTCAGTGCCAGTGTTCTGCAGCTTCTTTCTTCACGTTTCAGCAGCTAGCACGCTCTCCGTGTGCAGGAGAAGCGGCTGAGGCTTCCTTGCCGGAGAAGCGGCACCTTCGCCGGCAGAGAGCATCCTGCCGGCCGCGGTGCGCTCCGGAGCGGGGGCTTGTGCCGAAAGAGGCCGGCAACAGGCGCTTACCTTCGGACAGCTCCGGATGCCCGTCTAATGCGTCTCCTGTCGCCTACACGGCAGGGAAAAGCTTTTCCACTCTGTCTAGGAAGGAGAAAGTGTGCCAGCACAGCAAATGCCTCCCGGACTTTCCCTGCAATTCAGCAAGTGCTTTGCAGCTTGAAATTGGAAGGAAAGCCTCAGATTTAGCAGCCAGAGCTTCAGGAGGAGCAGCAGCGAGCACAGCATCGCTTTTGCAGCAGCTCCTTCCATGTGCATGTTTTTGGGAGTGGAAAGGCTTGCAGAGTGTTCAAGTAGCTTTTTCTCTCCGCTGGAAAGCTGCACGCTCAGTGCCAGTGTTCTGCAGCTTCTTTCTTCACGTTTCAGCAGCTAGCACGCTCTCCGTGTGCAGGAGAAGCGGCTGAGGCTTCCTTGCCGGAGAAGCGGCACCTTCGCCGGCAGAGAGCATCCTGCCGGCCGCGGTGCGCTCCGGAGCGGGGGCTTGTGCCGAAAGAGGCCGGCAACAGGCGCTTACCTTCGGACAGCTCCGGATGCCCGTCTAATGCGTCTCCTGTCGCCTACACGGCAGGGAAAAGCTTTTCCACTCTGTCTAGGAAGGAGAAAGTGTGCCAGCACAGCAAATGCCTCCCGGACTTTCCCTGCAATTCAGCAAGTGCTTTGCAGCTTGAAATTGGAAGGAAAGCCTCAGATTTAGCAGCCAGAGCTTCAGGAGGAGCAGCAGCGAGCACAGCATCGCTTTTGCAGCAGCTCCTTCCATGTGCATGTTTTTGGGAGTGGAAAGGCTTGCAGAGTGTTCAAGTAGCTTTTTCTCTCCGCTGGAAAGCTGCACGCTCAGTGCCAGTCTTCTGCAGCTTCTTTCTTCACGTTTCAGCAGCTAGCACGCTCTCCGTGTGCAGGAGAAGCGGCTGAGGCTTCCTTGCCGGAGAAGCGGCACCTTCGCCGGCAGAGAGCATCCTGCCGGCCGCGGTGCGCTCCGGAGCGGGGGCTTGTGCCGAAAGAGGCCGGCAACAGGCGCTTACCTTCGGACAGCTCCGGATGCCCGTCTAATGCGTCTCCTGTCGCCTACACGGCAGGGAAAAGCTTTTCCACTCTGTCTAGGAAGGAGAAAGTGTGCCAGCACAGCAAATGCCTCCCGGACTTTCCCTGCAATTCAGCAAGTGCTTTGCAGCTTGCAATTGGAAGGAAAGCCTCAGATTTAGCAGCCAGAGCTTCAGGAGGAGCAGCAGCGAGCACAGCATCGCTTTTGCAGCAGCTCCTTCCATGTGCATGTTTTTGGGAGTGGAAAGGCTTGCAGAGTGTTCAAGTAGCTTTTTCTCTCCGCTGGAAAGCTGCACGCTCAGTGCCAGTGTTCTGCAGCTTCTTTCTTCACGTTTCAGCAGCTAGCACGCTCTCCGTGTGCAGGAGAAGCGGCTGAGGCTTCCTTGCCGGAGAAGCGGCACCTTCGCCGGCAGAGAGCATCCTGCCGGCCGCGGTGCGCTCCGGAGCGGGGGCTTGTGCCGAAAGAGGCCGGCAACAGGCGCTTACCTTCGGACAGCTCCGGATGCCCGTCTAATGCGTCTCCTGTCGCCTACACGGCAGGGAAAAGCTTTTCCACTCTGTCTAGGAAGGAGAAAGTGTGCCAGCACAGCAAATGCCTCCCGGACTTTCCCTGCAATTCAGCAAGTGCTTTGCAGCTTGAAATTGGAAGGAAAGCCTCAGATTTAGCAGCCAGAGCTTCAGGAGGAGCAGCAGCGAGCACAGCATCGCTTTTGCAGCAGCTCCTTCCATGTGCATGTTTTTGGGAGTGGAAAGGCTTGCAGAGTGTTCAAGTAGCTTTTTCTCTCCGCTGGAAAGCTGCACGCTCAGTGCCAGTGTTCTGCAGCTTCTTTCTTCACGTTTCAGCAGCTAGCACGCTCTCCGTGTGCAGGAGAAGCGGCTGAGGCTTCCTTGCCGGAGAAGCGGCGCCTTCGCCGGCAGAGAGCATCCTGCCGGCCGCGGTGCGCTCCGGAGCGGGGGCTTGTGCCGAAAGAGGCCGGCAACAGGCGCTTACCTTCGGACAGCTCCGGATGCCCGTCTAATGCGTCTCCTGTCGCCTACACGGCAGGGAAAAGCTTTTCCACTCTGTCTAGGAAGGAGAAAGTGTGCCAGCACAGCAAATGCCTCCCGGACTTTCCCTGCAATTCAGCAAGTGCTTTGCAGCTTGCAATTGGAAGGAAAGCCTCAGATTTAGCAGCCAGAGCTTCAGGAGGAGCAGCAGCGAGCACAGCATCGCTTTTGCAGCAGCTCCTTCCATGTGCATGTTTTTGGGAGTGGAAAGGCTTGCAGAGTGTTCAAGTAGCTTTTTCTCTCCGCTGGAAAGCTGCACGCTCAGTGCCAGTGTTCTGCAGCTTCTTTCTTCACGTTTCAGCAGCTAGCACGCTCTCCGTGTGCAGGAGAAGCGGCTGAGGCTTCCTTGCCGGAGAAGCGGCGCCTTCGCCGGCAGAGAGCATCCTGCCGGCCGCGGTGCGCTCCGGAGCGGGGGCTTGTGCCGAAAGAGGCCGGCAACAGGCGCTTACCTTCGGACAGCTCCGGATGCCCGTCTAATGCGTCTCCTGTCGCCTACACGGCAGGGAAAAGCTTTTCCACTCTGTCTAGGAAGGAGAAAGTGTGCCAGCACAGCAAATGCCTCCCGGACTTTCCCTGCAATTCAGCAAGTGCTTTGCAGCTTGAAATTGGAAGGAAAGCCTCAGATTTAGCAGCCAGAGCTTCAGGAGGAGCAGCAGCGAGCACAGCATCGCTTTTGCAGCAGCTCCTTCCATGTGCATGTTTTTGGGAGTGGAAAGGCTTGCAGAGTGTTCAAGTAGCTTTTTCTCTCCGCTGGAAAGCTGCACGCTCAGTGCCAGTGTTCTGCAGCTTCTTTCTTCACGTTTCAGCAGCTAGCACGCTCTCCGTGTGCAGGAGAAGCGGCTGAGGCTTCCTTGCCGGAGAAGCGGCACCTTCGCCGGCAGAGAGCATCCTGCCGGCCGCGGTGCGCTCCGGAGCGGGGGCTTGTGCCGAAAGAGGCCGGCAACAGGCGCTTACCTTCGGACAGCTCCGGATGCCCGTCTAATGCGTCTCCTGTCGCCTACACGGCAGGGAAAAGCTTTTCCACTCTGTCTAGGAAGGAGAAAGTGTGCCAGCACAGCAAATGCCTCCCGGACTTTCCCTGCAATTCAGCAAGTGCTTTGCAGCTTGAAATTGGAAGGAAAGCCTCAGATTTAGCAGCCAGAGCTTCAGGAGGAGCAGCAGCGAGCACAGCATCGCTTTTGCAGCAGCTCCTTCCATGTGCATGTTTTTGGGAGTGGAAAGGCTTGCAGAGTGTTCAAGTAGCTTTTTCTCTCCGCTGGAAAGCTGCACGCTCAGTGCCAGTCTTCTGCAGCTTCTTTCTTCACGTTTCAGCAGCTAGCACGCTCTCCGTGTGCAGGAGAAGCGGCTGAGGCTTCCTTGCCGGAGAAGCGGCACCTTCGCCGGCAGAGAGCATCCTGCCGGCCGCGGTGCGCTCCGGAGCGGGGGCTTGTGCCGAAAGAGGCCGGCAACAGGCGCTTACCTTCGGACAGCTCCGGATGCCCGTCTAATGCGTCTCCTGTCGCCTACACGGCAGGGAAAAGCTTTTCCACTCTGTCTAGGAAGGAGAAAGTGTGCCAGCACAGCAAATGCCTCCCGGACTTTCCCTGCAATTCAGCAAGTGCTTTGCAGCTTGAAATTGGAAGGAAAGCCTCAGATTTAGCAGCCAGAGCTTCAGGAGGAGCAGCAGCGAGCACAGCATCGCTTTTGCAGCAGCTCCTTCCATGTGCATGTTTTTGGGAGTGGAAAGGCTTGCAGAGTGTTCAAGTAGCTTTTTCTCTCCGCTGGAAAGCTGCACGCTCAGTGCCAGTGTTCTGCAGCTTCTTTCTTCACGTTTCAGCAGCTAGCACGCTCTCCGTGTGCAGGAGAAGCGGCTGAGGCTTCCTTGCCGGAGAAGCGGCACCTTCGCCGGCAGAGAGCATCCTGCCGGCCGCGGTGCGCTCCGGAGCGGGGGCTTGTGCCGAAAGAGGCCGGCAACAGGCGCTTACCTTCGGACAGCTCCGGATGCCCGTCTAATGCGTCTCCTGTCGCCTACACGGCAGGGAAAAGCTTTTCCACTCTGTCTAGGAAGGAGAAAGTGTGCCAGCACAGCAAATGCCTCCCGGACTTTCCCTGCAATTCAGCAAGTGCTTTGCAGCTTGAAATTGGAAGGAAAGCCTCAGATTTAGCAGCCAGAGCTTCAGGAGGAGCAGCAGCGAGCACAGCATCGCTTTTGCAGCAGCTCCTTCCATGTGCATGTTTTTGGGAGTGGAAAGGCTTGCAGAGTGTTCAAGTAGCTTTTTCTCTCCGCTGGAAAGCTGCACGCTCAGTGCCAGTGTTCTGCAGCTTCTTTCTTCACGTTTCAGCAGCTAGCACGCTCTCCGTGTGCAGGAGAAGCGGCTGAGGCTTCCTTGCCGGAGAAGCGGCGCCTTCGCCGGCAGAGAGCATCCTGCCGGCCGCGGTGCGCTCCGGAGCGGGGGCTTGTGCCGAAAGAGGCCGGCAACAGGCGCTTACCTTCGGACAGCTCCGGATGCCCGTCTAATGCGTCTCCTGTCGCCTACACGGCAGGGAAAAGCTTTTCCACTCTGTCTAGGAAGGAGAAAGTGTGCCAGCACAGCAAATGCCTCCCGGACTTTCCCTGCAATTCAGCAAGTGCTTTGCAGCTTGAAATTGGAAGGAAAGCCTCAGATTTAGCAGCCAGAGCTTCAGGAGGAGCAGCAGCGAGCACAGCATCGCTTTTGCAGCAGCTCCTTCCATGTGCATGTTTTTGGGAGTGGAAAGGCTTGCAGAGTGTTCAAGTAGCTTTTTCTCTCCGCTGGAAAGCTGCACGCTCAGTGCCAGTGTTCTGCAGCTTCTTTCTTCACGTTTCAGCAGCTAGCACGCTCTCCGTGTGCAGGAGAAGCGGCTGAGGCTTCCTTGCCGGAGAAGCGGCACCTTCGCCGGCAGAGAGCATCCTGCCGGCCGCGGTGCGCTCCGGAGCGGGGGCTTGTGCCGAAAGAGGCCGGCAACAGGCGCTTACCTTCGGACAGCTCCGGATGCCCGTCTAATGCGTCTCCTGTCGCCTACACGGCAGGGAAAAGCTTTTCCACTCTGTCTAGGAAGGAGAAAGTGTGCCAGCACAGCAAATGCCTCCCGGACTTTCCCTGCAATTCAGCAAGTGCTTTGCAGCTTGCAATTGGAAGGAAAGCCTCAGATTTAGCAGCCAGAGCTTCAGGAGGAGCAGCAGCGAGCACAGCATCGCTTTTGCAGCAGCTCCTTCCATGTGCATGTTTTTGGGAGTGGAAAGGCTTGCAGAGTGTTCAAGTAGCTTTTTCTCTCCGCTGGAAAGCTGCACGCTCAGTGCCAGTGTTCTGCAGCTTCTTTCTTCACGTTTCAGCAGCTAGCACGCTCTCCGTGTGCAGGAGAAGCGGCTGAGGCTTCCTTGCCGGAGAAGCGGCACCTTCGCCGGCAGAGAGCATCCTGCCGGCCGCGGTGCGCTCCGGAGCGGGGGCTTGTGCCGAAAGAGGCCGGCAACAGGCGCTTACCTTCGGACAGCTCCGGATGCCCGTCTAATGCGTCTCCTGTCGCCTACACGGCAGGGAAAAGCTTTTCCACTCTGTCTAGGAAGGAGAAAGTGTGCCAGCACAGCAAATGCCTCCCGGACTTTCCCTGCAATTCAGCAAGTGCTTTGCAGCTTGAAATTGGAAGGAAAGCCTCAGATTTAGCAGCCAGAGCTTCAGGAGGAGCAGCAGCGAGCACAGCATCGCTTTTGCAGCAGCTCCTTCCATGTGCATGTTTTTGGGAGTGGAAAGGCTTGCAGAGTGTTCAAGTAGCTTTTTCTCTCCGCTGGAAAGCTGCACGCTCAGTGCCAGTGTTCTGCAGCTTCTTTCTTCACGTTTCAGCAGCTAGCACGCTCTCCGTGTGCAGGAGAAGCGGCTGAGGCTTCCTTGCCGGAGAAGCGGCGCCTTCGCCGGCAGAGAGCATCCTGCCGGCCGCGGTGCGCTCCGGAGCGGGGGCTTGTGCCGAAAGAGGCCGGCAACAGGCGCTTACCTTCGGACAGCTCCGGATGCCCGTCTAATGCGTCTCCTGTCGCCTACACGGCAGGGAAAAGCTTTTCCACTCTGTCTAGGAAGGAGAAAGTGTGCCAGCACAGCAAATGCCTCCCGGACTTTCCCTGCAATTCAGCAAGTGCTTTGCAGCTTGAAATTGGAAGGAAAGCCTCAGATTTAGCAGCCAGAGCTTCAGGAGGAGCAGCAGCGAGCACAGCATCGCTTTTGCAGCAGCTCCTTCCATGTGCATGTTTTTGGGAGTGGAAAGGCTTGCAGAGTGTTCAAGTAGCTTTTTCTCTCCGCTGGAAAGCTGCACGCTCAGTGCCAGTGTTCTGCAGCTTCTTTCTTCACGTTTCAGCAGCTAGCACGCTCTCCGTGTGCAGGAGAAGCGGCTGAGGCTTCCTTGCCGGAGAAGCGGCACCTTCGCCGGCAGAGAGCATCCTGCCGGCCGCGGTGCGCTCCGGAGCGGGGGCTTGTGCCGAAAGAGGCCGGCAACAGGCGCTTACCTTCGGACAGCTCCGGATGCCCGTCTAATGCGTCTCCTGTCGCCTACACGGCAGGGAAAAGCTTTTCCACTCTGTCTAGGAAGGAGAAAGTGTGCCAGCACAGCAAATGCCTCCCGGACTTTCCCTGCAATTCAGCAAGTGCTTTGCAGCTTGAAATTGGAAGGAAAGCCTCAGATTTAGCAGCCAGAGCTTCAGGAGGAGCAGCAGCGAGCACAGCATCGCTTTTGCAGCAGCTCCTTCCATGTGCATGTTTTTGGGAGTGGAAAGGCTTGCAGAGTGTTCAAGTAGCTTTTTCTCTCCGCTGGAAAGCTGCACGCTCAGTGCCAGTGTTCTGCAGCTTCTTTCTTCACGTTTCAGCAGCTAGCACGCTCTCCGTGTGCAGGAGAAGCGGCTGAGGCTTCCTTGCCGGAGAAGCGGCACCTTCGCCGGCAGAGAGCATCCTGCCGGCCGCGGTGCGCTCCGGAGCGGGGGCTTGTGCCGAAAGAGGCCGGCAACAGGCGCTTACCTTCGGACAGCTCCGGATGCCCGTCTAATGCGTCTCCTGTCGCCTACACGGCAGGGAAAAGCTTTTCCACTCTGTCTAGGAAGGAGAAAGTGTGCCAGCACAGCAAATGCCTCCCGGACTTTCCCTGCAATTCAGCAAGTGCTTTGCAGCTTGAAATTGGAAGGAAAGCCTCAGATTTAGCAGCCAGAGCTTCAGGAGGAGCAGCAGCGAGCACAGCATCGCTTTTGCAGCAGCTCCTTCCATGTGCATGTTTTTGGGAGTGGAAAGGCTTGCAGAGTGTTCAAGTAGCTTTTTCTCTCCGCTGGAAAGCTGCACGCTCAGTGCCAGTGTTCTGCAGCTTCTTTCTTCACGTTTCAGCAGCTAGCACGCTCTCCGTGTGCAGGAGAAGCGGCTGAGGCTTCCTTGCCGGAGAAGCGGCGCCTTCGCCGGCAGAGAGCATCCTGCCGGCCGCGGTGCGCTCCGGAGCGGGGGCTTGTGCCGAAAGAGGCCGGCAACAGGCGCTTACCTTCGGACAGCTCCGGATGCCCGTCTAATGCGTCTCCTGTCGCCTACACGGCAGGGAAAAGCTTTTCCACTCTGTCTAGGAAGGAGAAAGTGTGCCAGCACAGCAAATGCCTCCCGGACTTTCCCTGCAATTCAGCAAGTGCTTTGCAGCTTGCAATTGGAAGGAAAGCCTCAGATTTAGCAGCCAGAGCTTCAGGAGGAGCAGCAGCGAGCACAGCATCGCTTTTGCAGCAGCTCCTTCCATGTGCATGTTTTTGGGAGTGGAAAGGCTTGCAGAGTGTTCAAGTAGCTTTTTCTCTCCGCTGGAAAGCTGCACGCTCAGTGCCAGTGTTCTGCAGCTTCTTTCTTCACGTTTCAGCAGCTAGCACGCTCTCCGTGTGCAGGAGAAGCGGCTGAGGCTTCCTTGCCGGAGAAGCGGCACCTTCGCCGGCAGAGAGCATCCTGCCGGCCGCGGTGCGCTCCGGAGCGGGGGCTTGTGCCGAAAGAGGCCGGCAACAGGCGCTTACCTTCGGACAGCTCCGGATGCCCGTCTAATGCGTCTCCTGTCGCCTACACGGCAGGGAAAAGCTTTTCCACTCTGTCTAGGAAGGAGAAAGTGTGCCAGCACAGCAAATGCCTCCCGGACTTTCCCTGCAATTCAGCAAGTGCTTTGCAGCTTGAAATTGGAAGGAAAGCCTCAGATTTAGCAGCCAGAGCTTCAGGAGGAGCAGCAGCGAGCACAGCATCGCTTTTGCAGCAGCTCCTTCCATGTGCATGTTTTTGGGAGTGGAAAGGCTTGCAGAGTGTTCAAGTAGCTTTTTCTCTCCGCTGGAAAGCTGCACGCTCAGTGCCAGTGTTCTGCAGCTTCTTTCTTCACGTTTCAGCAGCTAGCACGCTCTCCGTGTGCAGGAGAAGCGGCTGAGGCTTCCTTGCCGGAGAAGCGGCGCCTTCGCCGGCAGAGAGCATCCTGCCGGCCGCGGTGCGCTCCGGAGCGGGGGCTTGTGCCGAAAGAGGCCGGCAACAGGCGCTTACCTTCGGACAGCTCCGGATGCCCGTCTAATGCGTCTCCTGTCGCCTACACGGCAGGGAAAAGCTTTTCCACTCTGTCTAGGAAGGAGAAAGTGTGCCAGCACAGCAAATGCCTCCCGGACTTTCCCTGCAATTCAGCAAGTGCTTTGCAGCTTGAAATTGGAAGGAAAGCCTCAGATTTAGCAGCCAGAGCTTCAGGAGGAGCAGCAGCGAGCACAGCATCGCTTTTGCAGCAGCTCCTTCCATGTGCATGTTTTTGGGAGTGGAAAGGCTTGCAGAGTGTTCAAGTAGCTTTTTCTCTCCGCTGGAAAGCTGCACGCTCAGTGCCAGTGTTCTGCAGCTTCTTTCTTCACGTTTCAGCAGCTAGCACGCTCTCCGTGTGCAGGAGAAGCGGCTGAGGCTTCCTTGCCGGAGAAGCGGCACCTTCGCCGGCAGAGAGCATCCTGCCGGCCGCGGTGCGCTCCGGAGCGGGGGCTTGTGCCGAAAGAGGCCGGCAACAGGCGCTTACCTTCGGACAGCTCCGGATGCCCGTCTAATGCGTCTCCTGTCGCCTACACGGCAGGGAAAAGCTTTTCCACTCTGTCTAGGAAGGAGAAAGTGTGCCAGCACAGCAAATGCCTCCCGGACTTTCCCTGCAATTCAGCAAGTGCTTTGCAGCTTGAAATTGGAAGGAAAGCCTCAGATTTAGCAGCCAGAGCTTCAGGAGGAGCAGCAGCGAGCACAGCATCGCTTTTGCAGCAGCTCCTTCCATGTGCATGTTTTTGGGAGTGGAAAGGCTTGCAGAGTGTTCAAGTAGCTTTTTCTCTCCGCTGGAAAGCTGCACGCTCAGTGCCAGTGTTCTGCAGCTTCTTTCTTCACGTTTCAGCAGCTAGCACGCTCTCCGTGTGCAGGAGAAGCGGCTGAGGCTTCCTTGCCGGAGAAGCGGCGCCTTCGCCGGCAGAGAGCATCCTGCCGGCCGCGGTGCGCTCCGGAGCGGGGGCTTGTGCCGAAAGAGGCCGGCAACAGGCGCTTACCTTCGGACAGCTCCGGATGCCCGTCTAATGCGTCTCCTGTCGCCTACACGGCAGGGAAAAGCTTTTCCACTCTGTCTAGGAAGGAGAAAGTGTGCCAGCACAGCAAATGCCTCCCGGACTTTCCCTGCAATTCAGCAAGTGCTTTGCAGCTTGAAATTGGAAGGAAAGCCTCAGATTTAGCAGCCAGAGCTTCAGGAGGAGCAGCAGCGAGCACAGCATCGCTTTTGCAGCAGCTCCTTCCATGTGCATGTTTTTGGGAGTGGAAAGGCTTGCAGAGTGTTCAAGTAGCTTTTTCTCTCCGCTGGAAAGCTGCACGCTCAGTGCCAGTGTTCTGCAGCTTCTTTCTTCACGTTTCAGCAGCTAGCACGCTCTCCGTGTGCAGGAGAAGCGGCTGAGGCTTCCTTGCCGGAGAAGCGGCACCTTCGCCGGCAGAGAGCATCCTGCCGGCCGCGGTGCGCTCCGGAGCGGGGGCTTGTGCCGAAAGAGGCCGGCAACAGGCGCTTACCTTCGGACAGCTCCGGATGCCCGTCTAATGCGTCTCTTGTCGCCTACACGGCAGGGAAAAGCTTTTCCACTCTGTCTAGGAAGGAGAAAGTGTGCCAGCACAGCAAATGCCTCCCGGACTTTCCCTGCAATTCAGCAAGTGCTTTGCAGCTTGAAATTGGAAGGAAAGCCTCAGATTTAGCAGCCAGAGCTTCAGGAGGAGCAGCAGCGAGCACAGCATCGCTTTTGCAGCAGCTCCTTCCATGTGCATGTTTTTGGGAGTGGAAAGGCTTGCAGAGTGTTCAAGTAGCTTTTTCTCTCCGCTGGAAAGCTGCACGCTCAGTGCCAGTGTTCTGCAGCTTCTTTCTTCACGTTTCAGCAGCTAGCACGCTCTCCGTGTGCAGGAGAAGCGGCTGAGGCTTCCTTGCCGGAGAAGCGGCACCTTCGCCGGCAGAGAGCATCCTGCCGGCCGCGGTGCGCTCCGGAGCGGGGGCTTGTGCCGAAAGAGGCCGGCAACAGGCGCTTACCTTCGGACAGCTCCGGATGCCCGTCTAATGCGTCTCCTGTCGCCTACACGGCAGGGAAAAGCTTTTCCACTCTGTCTAGGAAGGAGAAAGTGTGCCAGCACAGCAAATGCCTCCCGGACTTTCCCTGCAATTCAGCAAGTGCTTTGCAGCTTGAAATTGGAAGGAAAGCCTCAGATTTAGCAGCCAGAGCTTCAGGAGGAGCAGCAGCGAGCACAGCATCGCTTTTGCAGCAGCTCCTTCCATGTGCATGTTTTTGGGAGTGGAAAGGCTTGCAGAGTGTTCAAGTAGCTTTTTCTCTCCGCTGGAAAGCTGCACGCTCAGTGCCAGTGTTCTGCAGCTTCTTTCTTCACGTTTCAGCAGCTAGCACGCTCTCCGTGTGCAGGAGAAGCGGCTGAGGCTTCCTTGCCGGAGAAGCGGCACCTTCGCCGGCAGAGAGCATCCTGCCGGCCGCGGTGCGCTCCGGAGCGGGGGCTTGTGCCGAAAGAGGCCGGCAACAGGCGCTTACCTTCGGACAGCTCCGGATGCCCGTCTAATGCGTCTCTTGTCGCCTACACGGCAGGGAAAAGCTTTTCCACTCTGTCTAGGAAGGAGAAAGTGTGCCAGCACAGCAAATGCCTCCCGGACTTTCCCTGCAATTCAGCAAGTGCTTTGCAGCTTGAAATTGGAAGGAAAGCCTCAGATTTAGCAGCCAGAGCTTCAGGAGGAGCAGCAGCGAGCACAGCATCGCTTTGCAGCAGCTCCTTCCATGTGCATGTTTTTGGGAGTGGAAAGGCTTGCAGAGTGTTCAAGTAGCTTTTTCTCTCCGCTGGAAAGCTGCACGCTCAGTGCCAGTGTTCTGCAGCTTCTTTCTTCACGTTTCAGCAGCTAGCACGCTCTCCGTGTGCAGGAGAAGCGGCTGAGGCTTCCTTGCCGGAGAAGCGGCACCTTCGCCGGCAGAGAGCATCCTGCCGGCCGCGGTGCGCTCCGGAGCGGGGGCTTGTGCCGAAAGAGGCCGGCAACAGGCGCTTACCTTCGGACAGCTCCGGATGCCCGTCTAATGCGTCTCCTGTCGCCTACACGGCAGGGAAAAGCTTTTCCACTCTGTCTAGGAAGGAGAAAGTGTGCCAGCACAGCAAATGCCTCCCGGACTTTCCCTGCAATTCAGCAAGTGCTTTGCAGCTTGAAATTGGAAGGAAAGCCTCAGATTTAGCAGCCAGAGCTTCAGGAGGAGCAGCAGCGAGCACAGCATCGCTTTTGCAGCAGCTCCTTCCATGTGCATGTTTTTGGGAGTGGAAAGGCTTGCAGAGTGTTCAAGTAGCTTTTTCTCTCCGCTGGAAAGCTGCACGCTCAGTGCCAGTGTTCTGCAGCTTCTTTCTTCACGTTTCAGCAGCTAGCACGCTCTCCGTGTGCAGGAGAAGCGGCTGAGGCTTCCTTGCCGGAGAAGCGGCACCTTCGCCGGCAGAGAGCATCCTGCCGGCCGCGGTGCGCTCCGGAGCGGGGACTTGTGCCGAAAGAGGCCGGCAACAGGCGCTTACCTTCGGACAGCTCCGGATGCCCGTCTAATGCGTCTCCTGTCGCCTACACGGCAGGGAAAAGCTTTTCCACTCTGTCTAGGAAGGAGAAAGTGTGCCAGCACAGCAAATGCCTCCCGGACTTTCCCTGCAATTCAGCAAGTGCTTTGCAGCTTGAAATTGGAAGGAAAGCCTCAGATTTAGCAGCCAGAGCTTCAGGAGGAGCAGCAGCGAGCACAGCATCGCTTTTGCAGCAGCTCCTTCCATGTGCATGATTTTGGGAGTGGAAAGGCTTGCAGAGTGTTCAAGTAGCTTTTTCTCTCCGCTGGAAAGCTGCACGCTCAGTGCCAGTGTTCTGCAGCTTCTTTCTTCACGTTTCAGCAGCTAGCACGCTCTCCGTGTGCAGGAGAAGCGGCTGAGGCTTCCTTGCCGGAGAAGCGGCGCCTTCGCCGGCAGAGAGCATCCTGCCGGCCGCGGTGCGCTCCGGAGCGGGGGCTTGTGCCGAAAGAGGCCGGCAACAGGCGCTTACCTTCGGACAGCTCCGGATGCCCGTCTAATGCGTCTCCTGTCGCCTACACGGCAGGGAAAAGCTTTTCCACTCTGTCTAGGAAGGAGAAAGTGTGCCAGCACAGCAAATGCCTCCCGGACTTTCCCTGCAATTCAGCAAGTGCTTTGCAGCTTGAAATTGGAAGGAAAGCCTCAGATTTAGCAGCCAGAGCTTCAGGAGGAGCAGCAGCGAGCACAGCATCGCTTTTGCAGCAGCTCTTTCCATGTGCATGTTTTTGGGAGTGGAAAGGCTTGCAGAGTGTTCAAGTAGCTTTTTCTCTCCGCTGGAAAGCTGCACGCTCAGTGCCAGTGTTCTGCAGCTTCTTTCTTCACGTTTCAGCAGCTAGCACGCTCTCCGTGTGCAGGAGAAGCGGCTGAGGCTTCCTTGCCGGAGAAGCGGCACCTTCGCCGGCAGAGAGCATCCTGCCGGCCGCGGTGCGCTCCGGAG
>NW_028167191.1:1882500-1888130 GCF_963513975.1 Fringilla coelebs | reverse complement strand
CTAACCCTAACCCTAACCCTAACCCTAACCCTAACCCTAACCCTAACCCTAACCCTAACCCTAACCCTAACCCTAACCCTAACCCTAACCCTAACCCTAACCCTAACCCTAACCCTAACCCTAACCCTAACCCTAACCCTAACCCTAACCCTAACCCTAACCCTAACCCTAACCCGAACCCTAACCCTAACCCTAACCCTAACCCTAACCCTAACCCTAACCCTAACCCTAACCCTAACCCTAACCCTAACCCTAACCCTAACCCTAACCCTAACCCTAACCCTAACCCTAACCCTAACCCTAACCCTAACCCTAACCCTAACCCTAACCCTAACCCTAACCCTAACCCTAACCCTAACCCTAACCCTAACCCTAACCCTAACCCTAACCCTAACCCTAACCCTAACCCTAACCCTAACCCTAACCCTAACCCTAACCCTAACCCTAACCCTAACCCTAACCCTAACCCTAACCCTAACCCTAACCCTAACCCTAACCCTAACCCTAACCCTAACCCTAACCCTAACCCTAACCCTAACCCTAACCCTAACCCTAACCCTCACCCTAACCCTAACCCTAACCCTAACCCTAACCCTAACCCTAACCCTAACCCTAACCCTAACCCTAACCCTAACCCTAACCCTAACCCTAACCCTAACCCTAACCCTAACCCTAACCCTAACCCTAACCCTAACCCTAACCCTAACCCTAACCCTAACCCTAACCCTAACCCTAACCCTAACCCTAACCCTAACCCTAACCCTAACCCTAACCCTAACCCTAACCCTAACCCTAACCCTAACCCTAACCCTAACCCTAACCCTAACCCTAACCCTAACCCTAACCCTAACCCTAACCCTAACCCTAACCCTAACCCTAACCCTAACCCTAACCCTAACCCTAACCCTAACCCTAACCCTAACCCTAACCCTAACCCTAACCCTAACCCTAACCCTAACCCTAACCCTAACCCTAACCCTAACCCTAACCCTAACCCTAACCCTAACCCTAACCCTAACCCTAACCCTAACCCTAACCCTAACCCTAACCCTAACCCTAACCCTAACCCTAACCCTAACCCTAACCCTAACCCTAACCCTAACCCTAACCCTAACCCTAACCCTAACCCTAACCCTAACCCTAACCCTAACCCTAACCCTAACCCTAACCCTAACCCTAACCCTAACCCTAACCCTAACCCTAACCCTAACCCTAACCCTAACCCTAACCCTAACCCTAACCCTAACCCTAACCCTAACCCTAACCCTAACCCTAACCCTAACCCTAACCCTAACCCTAACCCTAACCCTAACCCTAACCCTAACCCTAACCCTAACCCTAACCCTAACCCTAACCCTAACCCTAACCCTAACCCTAACCCTAACCCTAACCCTAACCCTAACCCTAACCCTAACCCTAACCCTAACCCTAACCCTAACCCTAACCCTAACCCTAACCCTAACCCTAACCCTAACCCTAACCCTAACCCTAACCCTAACCCTAACCCTAACCCTAACCCTAACCCTAACCCTAACCCTAACCCTAACCCTAACCCTAACCCTAACCCTAACCCTAACCCTAACCCTAACCCTAACCCTAACCCTAACCCTAACCCTAACCCTAACCCTAACCCTAACCCTAACCCTAACCCTAACCCTAACCCTAACCCTAACCCTAACCCTAACCCTAACCCTAACCCTAACCCTAACCCTAACCCTAACCCTAACCCTAACCCTAACCCTAACCCTAACCCTAACCCTAACCCTAACCCTAACCCTAACCCTAACCCTAACCCTAACCCTAACCCTAACCCTAACCCTAACCCTAACCCTAACCCTAACCCTAACCCTAACCCTAACCCTAACCCTAACCCTAACCCTAACCCTAACCCTAACCCTAACCCTAACCCTAACCCTAACCCTAACCCTAACCCTAACCCTAACCCTAACCCTAACCCTAACCCTAACCCTAACCCTAACCCTAACCCTAACCCTAACCCTAACCCTAACCCTAACCCTAACCCTAACCCTAACCCTAACCCTAACCCTAACCCTAACCCTAACCCTAACCCTAACCCTAACCCTAACCCTAACCCTAACCCTAACCCTAACCCTAACCCTAACCCTAACCCTAACCCTAACCCTAACCCTAACCCTAACCCTAACCCTAACCCTAACCCTAACCCTAACCCTAACCCTAACCCTAACCCTAACCCTAACCCTAACCCTAACCCTAACCCTAACCCTAACCCTAACCCTAACCCTAACCCTAACCCTAACCCTAACCCTAACCCTAACCCTAACCCTAACCCTAACCCTAACCCTAACCCTAACCCTAACCCTAACCCTAACCCTAACCCTAACCCTAACCCTAACCCTAACCCTAACCCTAACCCTAACCCTAACCCTAACCCTAACCCTAACCCTAACCCTAACCCTAACCCTAACCCTAACCCTAACCCTAACCCTAACCCTAACCCTAACCCTAACCCTAACCCTAACCCTAACCCTAACCCTAACCCTAACCCTAACCCTAACCCTAACCCTAACCCTAACCCTAACCCTAACCCTAACCCTAACCCTAACCCTAACCCTAACCCTAACCCTAACCCTAACCCTAACCCTAACCCTAACCCTAACCCTAACCCTAACCCTAACCCTAACCCTAACCCTAACCCTAACCCTAACCCTAACCCTAACCCTAACCCTAACCCTAACCCTAACCCTAACCCTAACCCTAACCCTAACCCTAACCCTAACCCTAACCCTAACCCTAACCCTAACCCTAACCCTAACCCTAACCCTAACCCTAACCCTAACCCTAACCCTAACCCTAACCCTAACCCTAACCCTAACCCTAACCCTAACCCTAACCCTAACCCTAACCCTAACCCTAACCCTAACCCTAACCCTAACCCTAACCCTAACCCTAACCCTAACCCTAACCCTAACCCTAACCCTAACCCTAACCCTAACCCTAACCCTAACCCTAACCCTAACCCTAACCCTAACCCTAACCCTAACCCTAACCCTAACCCTAACCCTAACCCTAACCCTAACCCTAACCCTAACCCTAACCCTAACCCTAACCCTAACCCTAACCCTAACCCTAACCCTAACCCTAACCCTAACCCTAACCCTAACCCTAACCCTAACCCTAACCCTAACCCTAACCCTAACCCTAACCCTAACCCTAACCCTAACCCTAACCCTAACCCTAACCCTAACCCTAACCCTAACCCTAACCCTAACCCTAACCCTAACCCTAACCCTAACCCTAACCCTAACCCTAACCCTAACCCTAACCCTAACCCTAACCCTAACCCTAACCCTAACCCTAACCCTAACCCTAACCCTAACCCTAACCCTAACCCTAACCCTAACCCTAACCCTAACCCTAACCCTAACCCTAACCCTAACCCTAACCCTAACCCTAACCCTAACCCTAACCCTAACCCTAACCCTAACCCTAACCCTAACCCTAACCCTAACCCTAACCCTAACCCTAACCCTAACCCTAACCCTAACCCTAACCCTAACCCTAACCCTAACCCTAACCCTAACCCTAACCCTAACCCTAACCCTAACCCTAACCCTAACCCTAACCCTAACCCTAACCCTAACCCTAACCCTAACCCTAACCCTAACCCTAACCCTAACCCTAACCCTAACCCTAACCCTAACCCTAACCCTAACCCTAACCCTAACCCTAACCCTAACCCTAACCCTAACCCTAACCCTAACCCTAACCCTAACCCTAACCCTAACCCTAACCCTAACCCTAACCCTAACCCTAACCCTAACCCTAACCCTAACCCTAACCCTAACCCTAACCCTAACCCTAACCCTAACCCTAACCCTAACCCTAACCCTAACCCTAACCCTAACCCTAACCCTAACCCTAACCCTAACCCTAACCCTAACCCTAACCCTAACCCTAACCCTAACCCTAACCCTAACCCTAACCCTAACCCTAACCCTAACCCTAACCCTAACCCTAACCCTAACCCTAACCCTAACCCTAACCCTAACCCTAACCCTAACCCTAACCCTAACCCTAACCCTAACCCTAACCCTAACCCTAACCCTAACCCTAACCCTAACCCTAACCCTAACCCTAACCCTAACCCTAACCCTAACCCTAACCCTAACCCTAACCCTAACCCTAACCCTAACCCTAACCCTAACCCTAACCCTAACCCTAACCCTAACCCTAACCCTAACCCTAACCCTAACCCTAACCCTAACCCTAACCCTAACCCTAACCCTAACCCTAACCCTAACCCTAACCCTAACCCTAACCCTAACCCTAACCCTAACCCTAACCCTAACCCTAACCCTAACCCTAACCCTAACCCTAACCCTAACCCTAACCCTAACCCTAACCCTAACCCTAACCCTAACCCTAACCCTAACCCTAACCCTAACCCTAACCCTAACCCTAACCCTAACCCTAACCCTAACCCTAACCCTAACCCTAACCCTAACCCTAACCCTAACCCTAACCCTAACCCTAACCCTAACCCTAACCCTAACCCTAACCCTAACCCTAACCCTAACCCTAACCCTAACCCTAACCCTAACCCTAACCCTAACCCTAACCCTAACCCTAACCCTAACCCTAACCCTAACCCTAACCCTAACCCTAACCCTAACCCTAACCCTAACCCTAACCCTAACCCTAACCCTAACCCTAACCCTAACCCTAACCCTAACCCTAACCCTAACCCTAACCCTAACCCTAACCCTAACCCTAACCCTAACCCTAACCCTAACCCTAACCCTAACCCTAACCCTAACCCTAACCCTAACCCTAACCCTAACCCTAACCCTAACCCTAACCCTAACCCTAACCCTAACCCTAACCCTAACCCTAACCCTAACCCTAACCCTAACCCTAACCCTAACCCTAACCCTAACCCTAACCCTAACCCTAACCCTAACCCTAACCCTAACCCTAACCCTAACCCTAACCCTAACCCTAACCCTAACCCTAACCCTAACCCTAACCCTAACCCTAACCCTAACCCTAACCCTAACCCTAACCCTAACCCTAACCCTAACCCTAACCCTAACCCTAACCCTAACCCTAACCCTAACCCTAACCCTAACCCTAACCCTAACCCTAACCCTAACCCTAACCCTAACCCTAACCCTAACCCTAACCCTAACCCTAACCCTAACCCTAACCCTAACCCTAACCCTAACCCTAACCCTAACCCTAACCCTAACCCTAACCCTAACCCTAACCCTAACCCTAACCCTAACCCTAACCCTAACCCTAACCCTAACCCTAACCCTAACCCTAACCCTAACCCTAACCCTAACCCTAACCC
Source organism: Fringilla coelebs (assembly GCF_963513975.1). NCBI lineage: Eukaryota > Metazoa > Chordata > Aves > Passeriformes > Fringillidae > Fringilla > Fringilla coelebs. Next base: position 1,882,795 of record NW_028167191.1, on the reverse strand, counting down.
TAACCCTAACCCTAACCCTAACCCTAACCCTAACCCTAACCCTAACCCTAACCCTAACCCTAACCCTAACCCTAACCCTAACCCTAACCCTAACCCTAACCCTAACCCTAACCCTAACCCTAACCCTAACCCTAACCCTAACCCTAACCCTAACCCTAACCCTAACCCTAACCCTAACCCTAACCCTAACCCTAACCCTAACCCTAACCCTAACCCTAACCCTAACCCTAACCCTAACCCTAACCCTAACCCTAACCCTAACCCTAACCCTAACCCTAACCCTAACCCTAACCCT
>NW_028167192.1:0-20366 GCF_963513975.1 Fringilla coelebs | reverse complement strand
TCACTCGGTGCCACAGCTGGATCTGCCACCAGCCCGGGCTGGACTCAGCCTTGTAGGCCCAGTCTGGGAATGGAAACCCTGTAATGACGTCATCAGTGACGTCATCAGCGTGATATCAGTGTGACATCATCGTCGGGGTGACACTGCCTCGTGGGCCCGCTCCGGCGGGGCGAACCCTGGAAAGAGCGGTGACGTCATCGGTGACGTAATCAGTGTGACGTCATCACTGAGATCGTCGTTGGTGTGATCGCCTGGCGTGGGTGACGTCATTGGTGACGTCATCGCTGGGGCGGCCAATCCTGCAGGGACACTGGGGACATCACCTGGGTCTCGTATGGGGCAGGATTTGGGGTCACAGGTGCCCCAGGTGTGCCCAGGTGTGCCCAGGTGTGTGCCCAGCTGTGCCCAGGTGTGTTCCCAGGTGTGCCCAGCTGTGTGCCCAGGTGTGCGCCCAGGTGTGCCCAGGTGTGCCCAGCTGTGTGCCCAGGTGTGCCCAGCTGTGTGCCCAGCTGTGTGCCCAGGTGTGTGCCCAGGTGTGTGCCCAACTGTGCCCAGGTGTGTTCCCAGGTGTGTGCCCAGGTGTGCCCAGGTGTGCCCAGCTGTGTGCCCAGGTGTGCCCAGGTGTGCCCAACTGTGCCCAGCTGTGCCCAGGTGTGTGCCCAGGTGTGCCCAGGTGTACCCAGGTGTGCCCAGGTGTGGGCCCAGGTGCCCCAGGTGTGCCCAGGTGTGTGCCCAGGTGTGTGCCCAGGTGTGCCCAGGTGTGTGCCCAGCTGTGTGCCCAGGTGTGTGCCCAGGTGTGCCCAGGTGTGCCCAGGTGTGTGCCCAGGTGTGTGCCCAGGTGCCCCAGCTGTGCCCAGGTGTGTTCCTAGGTGTGCCCAGGTGTGTGCCCAGCTGTGCCCAGGTGTGTGCCCAGGTGCCCCAGGTGTGCCCAGGTGTGTGCCCAGGTGTGTGCCCAGGTGTGTGCCCAGGTGTGCCCAGGTGTGTGCCCAGCTGTGCCCAGGTGCCCCAGGTGTGTGCCCAGGTGTGTGCCCAGGTGTGTGCCCAGCTGTGCCCAGGTGTGTGCCCAGGTGTGCCCAGGTGTGTGTCCAGCTGTGCCCAGGTGTGTGCCCAGGTGTGCCCAGGTGTGCCCAGCTGTGCCCAGGTGTGCCCAGATGCGTGCCCAGGTGCGTGCCCAGGTGTGCCCCCCGTACCTGGGCTCCAGAGCGCGGGCAGCGGCGCCGTGAGCAGCAGGTCGGACACGCAGGTGCAGTCCATGGCGGGGTCACACCTGGCGGGGAGGTGGGGGAAGTTCAGGGATTTTGGGGGATTTTGGGAGTCTTGGGGTGGATTTTGGGGTGGTTTTGAGGGATTTGGGGATGTTTGTGGGCACAGGCTCCGATTTAGGGCATTTTGGGGGGTCTGGGGGGGATTTTGGGGGGATTTTGAGGGATTTGGGGATGTTTGAGGGCACAAGTCCCGATTTAGGGCAGTTTGGGGGGTCTGTGGGGGATTTTGGGGGGATTTTGGGGTGGTTTTGAGGGATTTGGGGATGTTTGGGGGCACAGGCTCCAATTTAGGGGATTTTGGGGGGTCTGTGCGGGATTTTGGGGGGATTTTGGGGTGGTTTTGAGGGATTTGGGGATGTTTGTGGGCACAGGCTCCGATTTAGGGCATTTTGGGGGGTCTGTGCGGATTTTGGGGTGGTTTTGAGGGATTTTGGGGTGGTTTTGAGGGATTTGGGGATGTTTGGGGGCACAGGCTCCGATTTAGGGCATTTTGGGGGGTCTGGGGGGGATTTGGGGGGGATTTGGGGGGATTTTGGGGTGGTTTTGAGGGATTTGGGGATGTTTGGTGGCACAGGCTCTGATTTAGGGGATTTTGGGGGGTCTGTGCGGGATTTTGGGGTGGTTTTGAGGGATTTGGGGATGTTTGGTGGCACAGGCTCTGATTTAGGGCATTTTGGGGGGTCTGGGGGGGATTTTGGGGTGGTTTTGAGGGATTTTGGGGTGGTTTTGAGGGATTTGGGGATGTTTGTGGGCACAGGCTCTGATTTGGGGTATTTTGGGAGGTCCGTGCGGGTTTTGGGGGTGCTGGCGGACACGGGAGCTCATTCCGGGCCCCGGGGGGGTTCCGGGGCCGCGCTCCCCTCCCCCCTCCCCCCTCCCCCCTCCCCGCCCCTCCCCCCGGTGCCCCCCGGCAGCGGCGCCGCTCCCTCGTTATTTTGGGATTTCGGGATTTTCGCTTTTTTCTTTTTTTCTTTTTTTTTTTCTCCTTCCTCGCGTTAACGACCCGCGCTGGGAATTGGGGCCGGGGGCGCCGCCGGGCACCGGAACCCCCCCCACGGCGGCCATGGGGGCTCGGACCCCCCGATAGGGGCACGGGGACCCCCCGATAGGGGCTATAGGGGCACGGGGACCCCCCGATAGGGGCTATAGGGGCACGGGGATCACCCTATAGGGGCTATAGGGGCACGGGGACCCCCTATAGGGGCTATAGGGGCACCGGAACCCCCCTATAGGGGCTATAGGGGCACGGGAACCCCCTATAGGGGCTATAGGGGCACGGGAACCCCCCTATAGGGGTTCGGATCCCTCTATAGGGGCTATAGGGGCACGGGAACCCCCCTATAGGGGCACGGGGACCCTCCTATAGGGGCTATAGGGGCACGGGAACCCCCTTATAGGGGCTCGGACAGCCCTTAAACAAACAGAGCCCCTAAACACACACAGAAATCCCCTATAGACACAGATCCCACAGATCCCCTATAGACACACAGAAATCCCCTATAGACACAGAAATCCCACAGATCCCCCATAGACACACAGAGCCCCTAAACACACACAGAGCCCTTATATGGACACACAAATCCCCTATATGGACACAGCCCTAAACACACACAGAAATCCCCTATAGACACACAGATCCCACAGATCCCCTATAGACACACAAATCCCCTATAGACACAGGAATCCCCTATAGACACAGATCCCCTATATGGACACACAAATCCCTCATATGGACACAGCCTTAAACACAGAGAGCCCTAAACACACACAGAAATCCCCTATAGACAGAGATCCCACAGATCCCCTAGAGACACAGGAATCCCCTATTTGGACACACAAATCCCCTATATGGACACAGCCTTAAACAAACAGAGCCCTTAAACACACACAGATCCCCTATAGGGGCACAGATCCCCTGTAGACACAGATCCCACAGATCCCCTATAGACACACAGGAATCCCCTATAGACACAGATCCCCTATATGGACACACAAATCCCCCATATGGGCACGGCCTTAAATACGCACAGAGTCCCTAAACACACAGAGATCCCCTATAGACAGAGATCCCCCATAGACACAGATCCCCTATATGGACACACAAATCCCCCATATGGGCACGGCCTTAAATACGCACAGAGTCCCTAAACACACAGAGATCCCCTATAGACACACAGATCCCCTATATGGACACAGCCTTAAACACACAGAGCCCTAAACACACACAGAAATCCCCTATAGACACAGATCCCACAGATCCCCCATAGACACAGATCCCCTATAGACAGAGATCCCCTATAGACACAGATCCCCTATATGGACACACAAATCCCCTATAGACACAGATCCCACAGATCCCCTATAGACACAAATCCCCTATAGACACACAGGAATCCCCTATAGACACAGATCCCCTATATGGACACACAAATCCCCCATATGGGCACGGCCTTAAATACGCACAGAGTCCCTAAACACACAGAGATCCCCTATAGACAGAGATCCCACAGAGCCCCTATAGACAGAGAGCCCCTATAGGGGCACACACAGATCCCCTATGGACAGAGATCCCACAGATCCCCCATAGGCACAGAGAGCCCCTATAGACACAGAAATCTCCCATATAGGCTCAGAGCCCCTGTAGGGGCACACACGGAAATCCCCTATAGACACACAAATCCCCCATATGGACACAGCCCTTAAACACACAGAGCCCCTAAACACACACAGAAATCCCCTATAGACACAGGAATCCCCTATAGACACAGATCCCACAGATCCCCTATAGACATAGGAATCCCCCATAGACACACAAATCCCCTATATGGACACACAAATCCCCCATTTGGACATGGCCTTAAATATGCACAGAGTCCCTAAACACACACAGAGATCCCCTATAGGGGCACAGAGCCCCTATAGACACAGATCCCCTATAGACAGAGATCCCACAGATCCCCCATAGACACAGATCCCCTATAGACAGAGATCCCCTATATGGGCACAGATCCCCCATAGGCACGGTCGCTGTCATCACCCCCATAAATGCACAGACTGCCCAAAACCACCCCAAATCCCCCCGAGGCCCCTATAGACCCCAAACCCCACCCCAAACACCCCCAGACCCTTCCTGAGCCCCCCAGAACTCGTCCAGACCCTCCCCAAGCCCCCCCAGACCATCCCCAAAATCCCCAGAGCCCCCAAAACCCCCCCAGACCCTCCCCAGACCCTTCCTGAGCCCCCCATAACACCCCCAGACTCTCCCAGACCCTCCCCAAGCCCCCCAAGGCCCCACAAAACCCCCCCAGACCCTCCCCGAGCCCCCCCAAACCCCCAGACCCTTCCTAAGCCCCCCCCAGACCCTCCCCAAGCCCCCCCGGACACCCCCAGCCCCTCTCTCAGCTCCCCAGACCCTCCCCAAGGCCCCCCAAAACCCCCCAGACCCTTCCTGAGCTCCCCCAGACACCCCCAGACCCTCCCCAAGCCCCCCAGACCCCCTCTAAGCCCCCTCAAGCCCCCCAAGCCCCCCCAGACCCTCCCCAAGCCCCCCAGAACACCCCCAGACCCTTCCTGAGCCCCCCAGACACCCCCAGACCCCCCCCAAGCCCCCCAGAACACCCCCAGACCCTCTCTAAGCCCCCCCAGACCCTCCCCGAGCCCCCCAGACCCTCCCCAAGCCCCCCAAAACCCCCCAGACCCTCCCCAAGCCCCCCCAGCCCCCTCACACACCCCCAGACACCCCCAGACCCTCTCTAAGCCCCCCCAGACCCTCCCCAAGGCCCCCAGACCCTTCCTGAGCTCCCCCAGAACCCCCCAGCCCCTCGCTAAGCCCCCTCAAGCCCCCCAGACACCCCCAGACCCTCTCTAAGCCCCCCTCAAGCCCCCCAGACCCTCCCCAAGGCCCCCCAAAGCCCCCAGACCCTCTCTAAGCCCCCCCAGACCCCCCCAGACCCTCCCCAGACCCTTCCTGAGCTCCCCCAGCCCCCCAGACCCTCTCTAAGCCCCCCAAGACCCTCCCCAAGCCCCCCCAGCCCCCCCAGACCCCCTCTAAGCCCCCTCAAGCCCCCCCAGACACCCCCAGACCCTCCCCAAGCCCCCCCAGCCCCCCCAGCCCCGGCCCCGCCCCCCGCGGGCGATCAAAGCCCCCCATTGATCCCGGGATCGATCGGGGCCGGGGGCGGGGGGGGGGGTCGGGGGTTTGGGGGCGGTCTCTCGTGCTTGTGGGGGGGGTCCCTGGGTGTGGGGGGGGGTCGGGGGGCTGTGGGGGGGGTCGGGGGGCCGTGGGGGGGGGGCGCTCGCCGCCATCGCCGCGGGTCATGGAGCAGCGAGGGCCGCGCGCGGGCGGTAATTGGGGCTCATGAATAATTCATGAGGGGCCGCGGGGGGGGAGGGGCCGTGGGAACGGGGGGGGGAGGGGATCGGGGGGGGGTCGGGGGGGGGTCTGGGGGCGCCCCGCGCGCGGTTTGGGACGGGTTTGGGGTCTGTGGGGGGAGATTGGGGCGGTTTGGGGTCTGTGGGGTGGGTTTGGGGCGGGTTTAGGGTCTGTGGGGGGAGATTGGGTCCGGTTTGGGGTCTGTGGGGCGGATTTGGGGTCTGTGGGGTGGGTTTGGGGTCTGTGGGGCAGTTTGGGGTCTGGGGGGGGAGATTGGGGCGGTTTGGGGTCTGTGGGGCGGATTTGGGGTCTGTGGGGTGGGTTTGGGGTCTGTGGGGGGAGATTGGGGCGGTTTGGGGTCTGTGGGGTGGGTTTGGGGTCTGTGGGGGGAGATTGGGTCCGGTTCGGGGTCTAGGGGGTGGTTTGGGGTCTGTGGGGCGGATTTGGGGCGGTTTGGGGTCTGTGGGGGGAGATTGGGGCGGTTTGGGGTCTGTGGGGCGGATTTGGGGTCTGTGGGGTGGGTTTGGGGTCTGTGGGGTGGGTTTGGGGTCTGTGGGGCAGTTTGGGGTCTGGGGGGGGGAGATTGGGGTGGGTTTGGGGGGTCTGTGGGGCAGTTTGGGGTCTGTGGGGCAGTTTGGGGTCTATGGGGCAGGTTTGGGGTCTGTGGGGCGGGTTTGGGGCAGTTTGGAGTCTATGGGGTGGGTTTGGGGTCTGTGGGGCAGTTTGGGGTCTGTGGGGCAGTTTGGGGTCTGTGGGGCAGGTTTGGGGTCTGTGGGGTGGGTTTGGGGCAGTTTGGAGTCTATGGGGTGGGTTTGGGGTCTATGGGGCAGGTTTGGGGTCTGTGGGGCAGTTTGGGGTCTATGGGGTGGGTTTGGGGTCTATGGGGCGGGTTTGGGGTCTATGGGGCAGGTTTGGGGTCTGTGGGGCAGGTTTGGGGTCTATGGGGCAGTTTGGGGTCTGTGGGGTGGTTTTGGGGTCTGTGGGGTGGGTTTGGGGTCTGTGGGGCAGGTTTGGGGTCTGTGGGGCAGTTTGGGGTCTATGGGGTGGGTTTGGGGTCTATGGGGCGGGTTTGGGGTCTATGGGGCAGGTTTGGGGTCTGTGGGGCAGGTTTGGGGTCTATGGGGCAGTTTGGGGTCTGTGGGGTGGTTTTGGGGTCTGTGGGGTGGGTTTGGGGTCTGTGGGGCAGGTTTGGGGTCTATGGGGCAGTTTGGGGTCTGTGGGGTGGTTTTGGGGTCTGTGGGGTGGGTTTGGGGTCTGTGGGGCAGGTTTGGGGTCTGTGGGGTGGTTTGGGGTGGGTTGGGGGTCTCATGGGGTGGTTTTGGGGTGGGTTTGGGGTCTATGGGGCAGGTTTGGGGTCTGTGGGGCAGTTTGGGGTCTATGGGATGTACAGCCCCCCCCAGACTCCCCCCAGACCCCCCCCCATTCCCCCCCCCCCCGCAATGAGCGGCGGCGGCGGCGGGGAGTAATTAATAATAATTAATTGATAATTAATGGATCCTCGTTAGCAGCGCAAACAGCGCGGGCGGGCGGCGCGGGGGGGCGGCGGCGGGGCTGGGGTCTCTATTGGGTCTGGGGTCTCTATTGGGTCTGGGGTCTCTCTATTGGGTCTGGGGTCTCTCTATAGGGTCTGGGGTCTCCCTATTGGGTCTGGGGTCTCTCTATAGGGCCTGGGGGTCTCTCTATAGGGTCTGGGGTCTCTCCCGCCCCCCTTTTAGGGTCTGGGGTCTCTCTATTGGGTCTGGGGTCTCTCCCGCCCCCCTTTTGGGTCTGGGGGCTCCCTATAGGGTCTGGGGTCTCTCTATAGGGCCTGGGGGTCTCTCTATAGGGTCTGGGGTCTCTCCCACCCCCCTTTTAGGGTCTGGGGTCTCTCTATTGGGTCTGGGGTCTCTCCCGCCCCCCTTTTAGGGTCTGGGGTCTCTCTATTTGGTCTGGGGTCTCTCCCGCCCCCCTTTTAGGGTCTGGGGTCTCCCTATAGGGTCTGGGGTCTCTCCCGTCCCCCTTTTAGGGTCTGGGGTCTCTCCCGCCCCCCTTTTAGGGTCTGGGGTCTCCCTATAGGGTCTGGGGTCTCTCCCGCCGCCCTTTTGGGTCTGGGGGCTCCAGCGCAGCCGCAGCTCCGCGCAGGCAGCGGCGGCGGCTGGGGGAGGGGGTTGGGGGGGTTTGGGGAGGGGGATCCGGGGGGGGTCGGGATGTGGGGAGGGGTCCCGGGGGGTCCCGGGGCCGCCACTTCAAAGCGCCGCCGCCCGCGGGCGGCTCCGGTTTTGGGGCGGATTCGGGGGGGTTCGGGGCTGTTTGCGGTGCGGGGGTCCCGGCGGGGATTTGGGGAGGGGTCCGGGGGGGTTCGGGGCTGTTTGCGGTGCGGGGGTCCCGGCGGGGATTTGGGGAGGGGTCCGGGGGGCGGGGCCGCGCTAATGAGCCATTAGCGGCTGATGAAGGCGGCGGGGACGGAATTTGGGGAGGGGGCGTGGGGAAGGGGCGGCGGCGGCGACCCCCGGGCCGCGAGACCGCCGCGGAGACCCCTCCCCAAAATAAAATCCACAGCGGGAGTGGCGGTGCGGCCCCAAAACGGCCCCGAAATCTCCCCAAAACGGCCCCAAAATCTCCCCGAAACGGCCCCAAAATCTCCCCGAAACGGCCCCAAAATATCCCCAAAACGGCCCCAAAAATCTCCCCAAAACGGCCCCGAAATCTCCCCAAAACGGCCCCAAAAATCTCCCCAAAACGGCCCCAAAAATCTCCCCAAAACGGCCCCGAAATCTCCCCCAAAACGGCCCAAAAATCTCCCCGAAACGGCCCCAAAAATCTCCCCGAAACGGCCCCGAAATATCCCCGAAAAGGCCCCAAAAATCTCCCCGAAACGGCCCCAAAACCTCCCAAAATGGCCCCAAAATCTCCCCAAAATCTCCCCCAAAACGGCCCCAAAAATCTCCCCCGAAAAGCCCCAAAATGGCCCCGAAAGTCCCCAAAACTGCCCCAAAATCTCCCAAAACTGCCCCAAAATCTCCTGGAACGGCCCCAAAACCGCCCGGTGCCGCCCCCCCCCCCCAAAATCCCCGTCCCCAAATCCGGTCCCCCCCCAAAGACCCCCAAATCCCCCTCCCCAAATCCCCCAAACCCCCTCCCCAAATCCTCCAAGCCCCCTCCCCAAATCTCCCTCCCCAAATCCCCAAATTCCCTCCTGAAATCCCGAAGCCCCCTCCCCAAATCCCCCTCCCCAAATCTCCTCCTGCCCCCTCCCCAAATCCCCAAATCCCCCTCCCCAAATCCTCCAAGCCCCCTCCCCAAATCCCCCAAACCCCCTCCCCAAATCTCTCTCCCCAAATCTCCTCTGCCCCCTCCCCAAATCCCCCAAACCCCCTCCCCAAATTCCCCAAATCCCCAAGCCCCCTCCCCAAATCCCCCTCCCCAAACCCCTCCAAACCCCCTCCCCAAATCCCCAAACCCCCTCCCCAAATCCCCCTCCCCAAATCCCCCAAACCCCCTCCCCAAATTCCCCAAATCCCCCAAACCCCCTCCCCAAATCCCCCAAACCCCCTCCCCAAATTCCCCAAATCCCCCAAACCCCCTCCCCAAATTCCCCAAATCCCCAAACCCCCTCCCCAAATCCCCCAAGCCCCCTCCCCAAATTCCCCAAATCCCTCCAAGCCCCCTCCCCAAATCCCCTCCGCCCACCCCGGGGGGGTTCGGGGGGTCCTGGGGGTGGCGGTGGCGGCCCCGGAGCCCCCCCGGGCCGGGCCGGGCGGGGGTCCCGGGGGTCCCGGGGGTCCCGGGGGTCCCGGAGCCGCCGCGCTCCGGCCCCGGCTCCATTTTTCTCCATTTTTCTCCATTTTTCTCCATTTTTCTCCATTTTTCTCCATTTTTCTCCATTTTTCTTCATTTGGAGCCACTTTGGGGCCGCCGCCGCTTTTGATTTGAGGAGCGGGCGGCGGCGGGGGGGGGACAGCGAGGGGACCCCCCCCGGGACGGGGGGACGCGGAGGGGAGACCCCCGAAATGGGGGAAAAATTGGGGAAAAAATGGGGAAAATTGGGGAAAAATTTGGGGGGAAATTGGGAAAAAATTGGGGGGGAAAATGGGGAAAAACTGGGGGGAAAAGGACCCGAAATCGGGGAAAAAAGGGGGAGAAAGAGGGGACCCCCCGGGACGGGGGGACGCGGAGGGGAGACCCCCGAAATGGGGGAAAAATGGGGAAAAATTGGGGAAAAATTGGGGAAAAATTTGGGGGAAAATTGGGGAAAAAATGGGAAAAAATTGGGGGGAAAAGGAACCGAAATCGGGGAAAAACGGGGGAGAAAGAGGGGACCCCCCGGGACGGGGGAACGCGGAGGGGAGACCCCCGAAATGGGGGAAAAATGGGGGAAAAAATTGGGGAAAAATGGGGGAAAAATTTTGGGGGAAATTGGGAAAAAATTGGGGGGGAAATGGGAAAAAACTGGGGGGAAAAGGACCCGAAATCGGGGAAAAAAGGGGGAGAAAGAGGGGACCCCCCGGGACGGGGGGACGCGGAGGGGAGACCCCCGAAATGGGGGAAAAATTGGGGAAAAAATGGGGAAATGGGGGAAAAAATTGGGGAAAAAATGGGGGAAAAATGGGGAAAATTGGGGAAAAATTTGGGGGGAATTGGGAAAAAATTGGGAAAAAAATTGGGGGGAAAAGGACCCGAAATCGGGGAAAAACGGGGGAGAAAGAGGGGACCCCCCGGGACGGGGGGACACGGAGGGGAGACCCCCGAAATGGGGGAAAATTTGGGAGAAAATTGGGGAAAAATGGGGAAAAATTTGGGAAAAATTTGGGGGAAAATTGGGGAAAAAATGGGGAAAATTTGGGGGGAAATTGGGGAAAAAATTGGGGAAAATTTTTCCCGAAACGGCGGTACCGGGGGGGTTCGGGGGGGTTCGGGGTGGTGCCGGCAGGGCCGGGGGTACCGGCGGTACCGGGGGGGTCGGGGGGGTTCCGGCAGGGCCGGGGGCCGCTCCGGAGGTTGTTGACGGTACCGGAGGGGATCCGGCAGGGCCCGGGGGTGTTGGCGGTACCGGGGGGGTTCGGAGCGGTTCCGGCAGTGCCCGGGGCTGTTGACGGTACCGGGGGGTCCGCCAGGGCCGGGGGGTTCGGCGCGGTTCGGGGGGGTTCGGGGGGTTCCGGCAGGGCCGGGGGGTTCGGGGCGGTTCGGGGGGTTCGGGGCGGTCCCGGGGGTTCGGGGCGGTCCCGGGCGGTTCGGGGGGGTTCGGGGGGTCCGCCAGGGTCGGGGGGTTCGGGGCGGTCCCGGGGGTTCGGCGCGGTTCGGGGGGGTCCGGCCCGCATCGATCCCGCGCGATGGAGCCATCCATTATCGTGACAGGGCGCGACTCGCGGCCGCATCGATCCCGCGCTGGGCGGGCGCGGCTCCGGCCGGGACGGCACCGGACCGGGACCGAACCGGCACCGGGATGGCACCGGACCGGGACCGAACCGACACCGGGATGGCACCGAACCGACACCGGGACGGCACCGGGACGGCACCGAACCGACACCGACCCCACAGTGATCCCACACAGGAACGGCACCGGACCGACACCAGACCGACACCGGGACGGCACCGGACTGGCACCGAACCGACACCGGGACGGCACCGGACCGGCACCGAACCCGCACAGGAACAGAACCAACCCTACACAGGAACCCGCACAGAAATGGCACCAAACCGGCCCCGAACCGGCACCGACCCCACAGTGATCCCACACAGGAACGGCACCGAACCTGCACGGAAATGGGACCGAACCGACACCGAACCTGCCCGGGACGGCCCCGATCCCAGGGGATGGCACCGAACCGACACCGAACCGGCACTGAACACACAGGGAATGGCCGTGAACAGCACGGAACCCACAGAAGAACGGGACCGAACCGACACCGAACCCGCACAGGAACGGAACCAACCCCACACGGAATCCACACAGGAACGGCACCGAACCGGCACCGAACCCGCACAGGAACAGAACCGAACTGCACAGAAATGGGACTGAACCGACACCGAACCGACACCGAACCCACACCAACCCCACAGTGATCCCACACAGGAACGGGACCGAACCTGCGCGGGAACGGCACCGAACTGACACCGAACCTGCACCGAACCCACACCGGGACGGCACCGGAACGGCACCGAACCGACACCGGACCCGCACAGGAACAGAACCAACACCACACAGAATCCACTCAGGAATGGCCCCGAACCGACACCGAACCCGCACAGGAACGGCACCGAACCGGCACCGAACTGGCACCGAACCCGCACAGGAACCCACACAGGAACGGGACCGAACCGACACCGAACCGACACCGACCCCACACGGGAACGGGCCCAAACCCACCCGGGAACGGCGCAGGAATGACGCAGATCCCACAGGGATCGGCTGGGGAACGGCACCGAACCCACAGCGAACCCACAGCGAACCCACACCGAACCCACACGGATCCCAGACGGAACCCACACCGAACCCACACCTGCCCCACACCTGCCCCACACGGATCCCACACTGACCCCACACCTGCCCCACACCTGCCCCACACCTGCCCCACACGGATCCCACTCTGATCCCACTCTGACCCCGCACAGGTGCGGCCCCGTGGCCTCACTCCCGGGGATGACCCCAATGCCCAAAACTCAGGACTCTGTGCCCAGGTGTGCCCAGGTGTGCCCAGGGGTGCCCAGGTGTGCCCAGGTGTGCCCAGGTGTGCCCAGGGGTGCCCAGGTGTGCCCAGGGGTGCCCAGGGGTGCCCAGGGGTGCAGGGCCCACGTGCAGATCACACGTGCTCAGGTGTGCAAGGACACACGTGTACCCCAGCAAGATCACACGTGCAGGTGTGCCAAGGACACGTGCAGGTGTGCAGGGCACAGATCACACACGTGCACAGGTGTGCAGGACACGTGCAGGTGTGCCAAGGACACAGATCACACGTGCAGGTGCCCAGGGCACACACGTGCACAGGTGTGCCAAGGACACGTGCAGGTGTGCAGGGCACAGATCACACACGTGCACAGGTGTGCAGGACACGTGCAGGTGCACAGATCACACACGTGCACAGGTGTGCAGGACACGTGCAGGTGTGCAGGGCACAGATCACACACGTGTGCAGGTGTGCCAAGGACACGTGCAGGTGTGCAGGGCACAGATCACACACGTGCAGGTGTGCTAAGGACACGTGCAGGTGTGCAGGGCACAGATCACACACGTGCAGGTGCCCAGGGCACACACGTGCACAGGTGTGCAGGGACACGTGCAGGTGCACAGATCACACACGTGCAGGTGTGCAGGGCACAGATCACACACCTGCACAGGTGTGCAAGGACACGTGCAGGTGCACAGATCACACACGTGCACAGGTGTGCAGGACACGTGCAGGTGCACAGATCACACACGTGCACAGGTGTGCAGGACACAGATCACACACGTGCACAGGTGTGCAGGACACAGATCACACACGTGCACAGGTGTGCAGGACACAGATCACACCTGTCCACGCGCCCCCTCCCCACACCTGTGCGAACCCAGGCACGCCCTGACGCCCCCACCCCAAAAACCGCAGCCCCCTCGGGACAGGTGGGACAGGTGGGACAGGTGAGACAGTGGGGTCTCCAGGGGGTCTCTGTGGGGTCCCTGTAGGGTCTTTATGGGGCAGGGGTCTCTCTCTGGACCCCGGGGTCCCTGTGGAGCCCGGGGGTCCCTGTGGGGTCCCTGTGGGGTCTCTGTGGGGCCGGGGTCTCTCCGGAGCCTGGGGGTCTCTCTCTGGACCCCGGGGGTCTCTGTGGGGTCCCTGTAGGGCAGGGGTCTCTCTCTGGAACCCGGGGGTCTCTGTGGGGTCCCTGTGGATCCCGGGGGTCCCTGTGGGGTCTCTGTGGGGTCTCTGTGGGGTCTCTATAGGGCAGGGGTCTCTCTCTGGAACCCGGGGGTCCCTGTGGAGCCCGGGGGTCCCTGTGGGGTCCCTGTGGAGCCCGGGGGTCTCTGTGGGGTCTCTCTGGACCCCGGGGGTCTCTGTGGGGTCCCTGTGGAGCCCGGGGGTCTCTGTGGGGTCCCTGTGGGGTCCCTGTGGGGTCTCCCGGGCGCTGATGGATTCCCGCACTTGTCTCTCAATCCCTGTGGGGTCTCTGTGGGGTCTGTGTGGGGCCGGGGTCTCTCCGGAGCCTGGGGGTCTCTCTCTGGACCCCGGGGGTCTCTCTGGATCCCGGGGGTCTCTCTGGACCCCGGGGGTCTCTGTAGGGTCCCTGTGGATCCCGGGGGTCTCTGTGGGGTCCCTGTGGGGTCCCTGTGGGGTCTCCCGGGCGCTGATGGATTCCCGCACTTGTCTCTCAATCCCTGTGGGGTCTCTGTGGGGCCGGGGTCTCTCTGGATCCCGGGGGTCTCTGTGGGGTCTCTCTGGATCCCGGGGGTCCCTGTGGAGCCCGGGGGTCTCTGTGGGGTCCCTGTGGGGTCCCTGTGGGGTCTCCCGGGCGCTGATGGATTCCCGCACTTGTCTCTTAATCTCCGGCGCGATCGATTCGCTATTTCCCTTTGTTGCCAGAAACTTCGATCGGGGCCGGCAGCGGCGGGAGGGGGGGGGTCGGGAGGAGGCGCGGGGGGGTGCGGGGGGGACACACGGGTGCGTGGGGAGGGGTCGCGGGTGGGAGGGGGACGCGCGGGAGCGGCCGTCGGGAAAGTTGGGAACTCACCGCGGGGCGGCCCCGCATCGGCCCGCGGAGAGGGTCGGGGTCCCGCGGAGAGGGTCGGGGTCCCGCAGAGAGGGTCGGGGTCCCGCAGAGAGGGTCGGGGTCCCGCAGAGAGGGTCGGGGTCCCGCGGAGAGGGTCGGGGTCCCGCGGAGAGGGTCGGGGGTCGCGGTCCGGGCGGGGCGGGGGTCGCAGAGCCGCCCCTAGAGCCCCTTCGAGAAGGTCCGAGGCATCCGCAGAGGAAGGTGGGGAGAGGGGATGGGGGAGAGGGGATGGGGAATTGGGGAGGGGGGGAATTGGGGGTCTGGGGGAGAGAAATTGGGGATGGGGGCGATTGAGGGTGGCGGAGAGGGGGGAGGGCGGAGAGGGATTTGGGGTTCAGGGGGCTGAAGGAGAAGGAGAGGAGAGAGGGAGGAATTTGGGGTCTGGGGGAGAGGGATGGGGGGATCGGGATCGGGGGAAGCGGGATGGAGGGGAACGGGAGAAATTGGGGGTCGGGGGGATCGGGGTCGGGGGGAGAGGGAGAAATTGGGGGTCGGGGGGATCGGGGTCGAAGGGAGAGGGAGAAATTGGGGGTCTGGGGGATCGGGATCGGGGGGAGAGGGAGAAATTGGGGGTCGGGGGGATCGGGATCGGGGGGAGAGGGATGGAGGGAGCGGGATCGGAGGGACACGGAAGGACCGGGAAGGGTCGGGGGGCGAGGGATGGAGGGAGCGGGAAGGGTCTGGGGGCGAGGGATGGAGGGACCGGGAAGGACCGGGAAGGGTCTGGGGGCGAGGGATGGAGGGAGCGGGAAGGAGCGGGAAGGGTCTGGGGGCGAGGGATGGAGGGAGCGGGGCTGGGGAAGCGCGGCCGGCGGGGAACGGATGGAAGGAGCGGGGTCGGTGGGAGAGGGGTCGGAGGGAGGAGAACCGGGGGTCGGAGGGAGCGGGGATGGAAGGAGGGGAAGAACCGGGGGTCGGAGGGAGCGGGGATGGAAGGAGGGGAAGAACCGGGGGTCGGTGGGAAGGGGAGAACCGGGGGTCGGTGGGAGAGGGGTCGGAGGGAGCGGGGAGAGAGCGATCGGGGTGAGGGGAACCGGGACCGGCGGGGATGGAGGAACCGGAATGGAGCCGGGACCGGCGAGGATGGAGGGAACGGGGATGGAGGAACCGGGACCGGCGGGGATGGAGGGAGCGGGGTCGGAGGGGATGGAGGGATCGGAGGGAGCGGGGATGGAGGGAACGGGGTCGGTGGGATCGGAGGGAGCGGGGATGGAGGAACCGGGAGGGAGCCGGGACGGCGGGGATGGAGGGAGCGGGAATGCGGGGATGGACGGAGCCGGGATGGAGCGGGACCGGCGGGGATGGAGGAACCGGGACCGGCGAGGATGGAGGAACCGGGACTGGCGGGGATGGAGGGAGCGGAGTCGGCGGGGATGGAGGAACCGGGAGCGGCGGGGATGGAGGGAACGGGAATGCGGGGATGGACGGAGCCGGGATGGAGCGGGGACCGGCGGGGATGGAGCGGGAAGGGAAGGACCGGGAATGCGAGGATGGACAGAGCGGGGTCGGAGGTGGGACGGCGGGGATGGAGCGACCGGGGTCGGCGGGATCGGAGCGAGAAGGAGCGGGGTCGGTGGGGATGGAGGGAGCGGGGTCGGCGGGGATGGAGGGAGCGGGGTCGGTGGGGATGGAGGGACCGGGAATGCGGGGATGGAGGGACCGGGATCGGTGGGATCGGAGCGACCGGGACCGGCGGGGATGGAGGGACCGGGAATGCGGGGATGGAGGGAGCGGGAATGGGGGGATGGAGGGACCGGGAATGCGGGGATGGAGGGACCGGGACTGGGGGGATGGAGGGACCGGGATCGGTGGGATCGGAGCGAGAGGGACCGGCGGGGATGGAGGGACCGGGAATGCGGGGATGGAGGGAGCGGGAATGCGGGGATGGAGGGAGCGGGAATGGGGGGATGGAGGGACCGGGACTGGGGGGATGGAGGGACCGGGATCGGTGGGATCGGAGCGAGAGGGACCGGCGGGGATGGAGGGAGCGGGAATGCGGGGAAGGAGCGAGCGGGACGGCGAGGAGCGGCGGGGAGAGCGGGATCGGAGGGAGCCGGGACGGCGAGGACGGAGAGGGGACGGAAAACCGGGATGCGGGAGAGGTGCGGGAGGGAAAACCGGGATGCGGGAGGGAAAACCGGGATAAGGGTGGAAAAGCGGGATGCGGGAGAGGTACGGGAGGGAAAACCGGGATGCGGGGAGGGAAAACCGGGCTAAGGGTGGAAAAGCGGGATACGGGAGGGAAAAGCGGGATGCGGGAGAGGTGCGGGATGCGGGGAAGGGTGGCGGGAGGGGATGGAGGGAGCCGGGATGCGGGAATGGAGGGTCCGGGGTGGGAGAGAAGGAAGGAGGGAAGGAGGAAGAGGAGGAGGAGGAGGAGGAAGAGCGGAGCGGGGCAGGGGAGAGGGAGGAGAGAGGGACGGGGCAGAGGAGGAGGAGGAGGGAGGGAGGGAGGGAAGGAGGAAGAGGAGGAGGAGAGGAGGGATGGAGGGAGCGGAGAAAGGTGCGGAGGAAGAAGGAGAAGGGATGGAGGAGGAGGAAGAGGAGGAGGAGGAAGAGGAGAAGGGGATGGAGGAGGAAGAGGAGAAAGGGGAGGAAGGCGGGAAGCGGAGCCGGAGGGAGCGGGGAAGAGGAGGAAGAGGAGGAAGAGGAGGAGGAAGAGGAGCGGGACGAAGGCTCCGGGGCCGCGGGCCGGCGCCGGGGCCGGGCTTTAAGTAGCGGCCGAGCGGGGCCGGCGGATCGATGGATATAATTTTCCTCAAACTCGGAAAATAAAGTTCATCGCTGATCAAATTTGAAACCAGCTGCGGCGGCGCGGCCCGAAATGGGCTTCGATCGGGGGGGGGGGCGGCGGCGGGGGCACCCAGGGACCCCCCCCCGCGCGGGGGACACGCGTGGCGGCCGGGGGGACACCCCCAAAACCGGCCCCGGCCCGCGGGTGGGGGTCCCTGCCCGGAAGGCGCGGGGTCCCCCCGCAAAACGCAGTGATAGGGGTGTGACACCCCCCCCAAAATGTCCCCCAAAATGTCCCCGAAACAAGCGTGACCCCCCCCCCAAAATGCCCCCCAAAACGCCGTGACAAGGGCGTGATCCCCCCCAAAAATTCCCCCCAAAATGTCCCCCAAAATGCCCCCCAAAATGTTCCCGAAACAAGCGTGATCCCCCCCCAAAATGCCCCCCAAAACGCCCCCCAAATTGCCTCCCAAAATGCCGCCAAAATGCCCCCAAACCACGCGTGATTCCCCCCAGATTGCCCCCCAAAATGCCCCCAAAATATCCCCGAAACAAGCGTGACCCCCTCCCCAAAATCCCCCCCAAAATGCCCCCAAACCACGCGTGACCCCCTCCCCAAAATGCCCCCCAAAATGCCCCCTAAAATGCCCCCCAAAACGTCATGACAGGGGCGTGATCCCCCCCCAAAACGCCCCCCAAATTGCCCCCCAAAATGCCCCCAAAATGCCCCCAAACCACGCGTGATCCCCCCCAAAATGCCCCCCAAAATGCCCCCCAAAACGCCCCCCAAAATGCCCCCCAAAACGTCATGACAGGGGCGTGATCCCCCCCCAAAACGCCCCCCAAAATGCCCCCCAAAATGCCCCCAAACCACGCGTGATCCCCCCCCCAAAATGCCCCCCAAAATGCCCCCCAAAACGCCGTGACAGGGGCGTGATCCTCCCCCAAAACGCCCCCCAAAACGCCCCCCAAATTGCCCCCCAAAATGCCCCCAAAATGCCCCCAAACCACGCGTGATCCCCCCCCCCAAAATGCCGTGACAGGGGCGTGATCCCCCCCCAAACCACGCGTGATCCCCCCCAAATTGCCCCCCAAAATGCCCCCAAAATATCCCCAAAACAAGCGTGACCCCCTCCCCAAAATCCCCCCCAAAATGCCCCCAAACCACGCGTGATCCCCCCCAAAATCCCCCCCAAAATCCCCCCCAAAATCCCCCCCAAAATGCCCCCCCCAGATGCCCCCCAAACCCCCTCCCCCGCTTTGTCTCCCCCTCCCCCTCTTGGGGGACCCCCCCCCGCCCAGGCCGCATTTTGGGGAGGGGTCTCCCCCCATTTTGGGGAGGGGTCTCCCCCATTTTGGGGAGGGATCTCCCCCCATTTTGGGGAGGGGTCTCCCCCCATTTTGGGGGGGCTCCCAGGAGTGAGACCCCTCTATTTCGGCTTGGGGGGGGTCGCCCTCCCCCCCCTTTTGGCTCTGGGGACCCCTCCCCAATTCCGGAGCCCCTCCCCCGTCCCTCGCGGGGGGGCCGGGGGGTTTTGGGGGGAATTTGGGGGGTTTGGGGGCCGCGGGAAATTCGGGGGGGGGGGCTCAGGGACGATGGGGGGGCTGGGAGGGGATTTGGGGGGGGGCGAGGGGGGCCGGGGGTGTCCGGGGGTGTCCGGGGGTGTCCGGGGGGGTCCGTGGGGGTCCATGAGTGGGTCTGGGGGGTGTCCCTGGGGGGGTCTGGGGGGTCTATGAGGGTCTGGGGGGGGTCCGGGGGGGTCTGGGGGTGCTCGTGGGGTCCGTGGGGGTCCCGGGGGGGTTTTGAGGGTCCGTGGGGGGGTCCGGGGGTCCATGGGGGGGGGTCCTGGGGTGTCCATGGGGGGTCCGGGGGTCCATGGGGGGGTCCTGGGGGGTCCATGGGGGGTCCGGGGGTCTGTGGGGGGTCCTGGGGGGTTCATGGTGGGGGGTCCTGGGGGGTCTATGGGGGGGTCCTGGGAGGTGCCGGGGGGTGCCGATCCGGGGGTGGGGGTGGGGGGGGGTTTGTGGGGGCTGGGGGGGGGGGCTGGGGCAGGGTTGGGGGGTGGGTTTGGATTGGGGGGGCTGGGATGGGTTTGGGGGGGCTGGGTTCGGATTGGGGGGGCTGGGGCAGGGTCGGGTGGTTTTTGGGGGGGTGGGCTCGGGGCGGGGGGCGGCGGCGCGCGGCGCGTGTGGGCTCGGGCCGGGGGGGGCTGGGTTGGTTTTGGGGGGGCTGGGGCAGGGTTGGGGGGGTTTGGGGCAGGTTTGGGGGGCTGGGGCAGGGTCTGGTGGTTTTGGGGGGGTGGGCTCGGACTGGGGGGGCTGGGGCAGGGTCTGGGGGGGTTTGGAGGGGCTGGGTTTGGATTGGGGGGGGCTGGGATGGGTTTGGGGGGGCTGGGTCTGGTTTGGGGGGGTGGGCTGTGCCGGGGGGGCGGCGGCGCGCGGCGCGTGTGGGATCGGGCCGGGGGGGAGCTGGGATGGATTTGGGGGGCTGGGTTGGTTTTGGGGGGGCTGGGGCAGGGTTGGGGGGGCTGGGGGGGGGTGGGGCAGGGTTGGGGGGGCTGGGGCAGGGTCTGGTGGTTTTTGGGGGGGTGGGCTGTGGGCGGGGGGGGCTGGGGCAGGGTCGGGTGGGTTGGGGGGGGCTGGGTTCGGATTGGGGGGGCTGGGTCTGGTTTGGGGGGGTGGGCTGGGGCCGGGGAGGCTGGGTTTGGATTGGGGGGGCTGGGGCAGGGTTGGGGGGGCTGGGTCTGGTTTGGGGGGGTGGGCTCGGACTGGGGGGGCTGGGATGGGTTTGGGGGGGCTGGGGCAGGGTCGGGTGGGTTTGGGGGGGCTGGGGCAGGGTCTGGGGGGGCTGGGGCAGGGTTTGGGGGGGGTGGGCTGTGTCGGGGGGGCGGCGGCGCGCGGCGCGTGTGGGCTCGGGCCGGGGGGGGCTGGGATGGATTTGGGGGGTCTGGGTTCGGATTGGGGGGGCTGGGGCAGGGTTTGGGGGGGCTGGGGGGGGTGGGCTGGGGGCGGGGGGGGCTGGGGCAGGGTTGGGGGTGTTTGGGGGGCTGGGGCAGGGTCGGGTGGGTTTGGGGGGGCTGGGGCAGGGTT
This sequence comes from Fringilla coelebs, assembly GCF_963513975.1. NCBI lineage: Eukaryota > Metazoa > Chordata > Aves > Passeriformes > Fringillidae > Fringilla > Fringilla coelebs. The sequence goes on along the minus strand of NW_028167192.1, from coordinate 185 downwards.
TGGGGGGGCTGGGGGGGGTGGGCTGTGTCGGGGGGGCGGCGGCGCGCGGCGCGTGTGGGCTCGGGGCGGGGGGGGGCTGGGATGGTTTTGGGGGGCTGGGGCAGGGTCTGGGGGGGCTGGGTTCGGACTGGGGGGTCTGGGGCAGGGTCTGGTGGTTTTTGGGGGGGTGGGCTGGGGGCGGGGGG